>NC_083773.1:42854273-43029273 GCF_963514075.1 Conger conger
AGAGAACTACATTTCCATCCCTCAGCTCCTCAGATAACTACATTTCCATCCCTGCCCCTCACCTCAGAGAACTACATTTCCATCCCTCCCCTCACCTCAGAGAACTACATTTCCATCCCTCCCCCTCACCTCAGAGAACTACATTTCCATCCCTCAGCACCTCAGAGAACTACATTTCCAACTCTTATCTCCTTTGCCTTTGCAGACTGTTTATGATCAACTGTAGGGCTACTACTAATAGAGGGAAGTACCGTCAACTAGCTGACAAACTGCAACAGATACATGTTTAACCAATGTGTGAGCGTGTGAGTGTGTGAGCGTGTGAAAGTGTGAGCGTGTGAGCGTTAGAATGTTCTACCTTTGCATTGAGCAGCACATACAAAACGTGATCCGGGTCAGTGCTGGCTCTCCACTGCAAGGCCTCGGCTAGGTACTGGTGCTGCTGAGGGGAGCAGAGTTACAGTGAGAACTCACACACACGCTCACACGCTCACACGCTCACACGCTCACACGCTCACACGCTCACACGCTCACACACAAACACACATACACATACACATACACATACACATACACATACACATACACACACACACACACACACACACACACACACACACACACACACACATAATACTGAGACAGCCACTGAGCTCACACTCACACACACGCACACCATCCCCCCAGTTAATGATTCACGCTGTGGCACTTTCATTGAGCCCAGAACCAAACCTCACTTATTATGCCACAGATGCATCACCGGTCAACCAGTCATCATCTGTGCGGGCAGTGGCTAACTACGCACTTTTAAATTCCTGAGGAAGTGCGCACCCTTTCCACTGACTGCAACCACACACCGCACATTCTGCACAACCCCGACAAAGACCCAATTTTACGTGCACTCCGCAGAACAGCCCTGCACCACTGAACAAGTCACCAAGTAACAAGACCAAAACCACACCAAGGCAGGCGATTACACAGAAGGGGGAAGAGTCAGCAACAGCTTGGCACAAGTTGGGGGGGGGGGGGGGGGGGGGACCCATCAATTTCAATGGAATGTGACAAGAATCAAAACAAGATTTTTTTGAAGCAAAAAAACAAAAAAACAAAAGATTGCACAAATTGGCCGTTAATGTGGATGATGCATCACCCTGATATATTTCTATCCATTATGTGGTTTGAGCCATGATCAATAAGGATTCAGTGACTGAGAATGTATACATGGCTGAAAAAGGAACGCTTTCAGAATGCACATGCAGGCTGCTTGCTTGCTTCAGGCAGGAGACCATGCAGTGCTTTGAGCTCTCATACTGTTCCACATCCAGAGAAGCATCACAGGGGTGCACATAATCTCTGACTTAACACTCGTGCATATTCAATGCTTTAAAACCTTAACACTGTGCATATTCAATGCTTTAAAACCTCTCTGGAATGCCAAATCGGATGTTGCATTGTTAGATCAGCCCTCTATCATGCGTGATTTTTGGAATGCACAAACTCAAGTTATTCTGGCTAGGGACTAACTGTGACTGTAATGGCACAGGCTACGGACTAAATGTGACTAATGGCAGGGCTATGGACTAAATGTTACGAATGACACGGGCTATGGACTAAATGTGACTAATGGCAGGGCTATGGACTAAATATGACTAATAGCACAGGCTACGAACTAAATGGGACTAATGGCACAGGCGACAGACTAAAATGTGTCTAATGTGACAGGCTACAGAATAAATGTGACTAATGGCACAGATTACAGACTAAATTGGACTAATAGTACAGGCTATGGACTAAATGTGGCTAATGGCACAGGCTACGGACTAAATGTGATGGAAATGGCACAGGCTACAAACTAAATGTTACTAATGGTACAGGCTAGGGACTAAATGTGACAGAAATGGCACAGGCTATGGACTAAATGTGGCTAATGGTACAGGCAAAGGACTAACTATGTTTAGTTTTAATCTGTTTCTCAGCCACAGTAATAAAGATTTTCTCCTGAGGGCTAACGTTACACTATCAGGCTTATGTGAACCCCTGACGCAGTATAGTAAAGGGTGATGGTCATCCAATCAGGACGCTGTGTGGAGACTGACAGGCTCAGGTGTGGGTGGGGCCAGCAGGCAGGGCCATCCTTACCATCGTAGTGGGCCACATACAGAGCTACATCCCCACAACAATGGAGACAGAGAGAACAGAACAAGCCTTTAGTCAGACATTAGAGAGATGCAGAGAGCAGAATGAGCCTTTAGTCAGACATTAGAGAGATGCAGAGAGCAGAATGAGCCTTTAGTCAGACATTAGAGAGATGCAGAGAGCAGAATGAGCCTTTAGTCAGACATTAGAGAGATGGAAAGAACAAGCCTTTAGTCAGACATTAGAAAGATGCAGAGAACAGAACAAGCCTTTAGTCAGACATTAGAGAGATGCAGAGAGCAGAATGAGCCTTTAGTCAGACATTAGAGAGATGCAGAGAACAGAATGAGCCTTTAGTCAGACATTAGAGAAATGCAGAGAGCAGAATGAGCCTTTAGTCAGACATTAGTGAGATGCAGAGAGCAGAATGAGCCTTTAGTCAGACATTAGGGAGATGCAGAGAGCAGAATGAGCCTTTAGTCAGACATTAGAGAGATGGAAAGAACAAGCCTTTAGTCAGACATTAGAGAGATGCAGAGAACAGAACAAGCCTTTAGTCAGACATTAGAGAAATGCAGAGAACAGAATGAGCCTTTAGTCAGACATTAGAGAGATGGAGAGAACAAGCCTTTAGTCAGGCAACAGGGAAATGGAGAGAACAGAGGCTTAACCTTGGCAAGACTGAACTTCTCAACATCCCTACTGTCCTCTCCAACAATCGAGACGATCTCTCTGACTGACCAGGGCTTTGTGGTATCCTCCTCCCATACAGCCAGGAATCTTGCAATGACCCTTAATGACCATCTCAGCCTTGCTCCACATATATCCTCCATTGGTAGAACCTGGAGGTTATTCCTCCATAACATATGCTGCATCTTTCTTCTTCTGACAGAGAAAGCCACCCAGCCCCTCGTCCTGGTGCTTGTCATCTCTTGCCTGGATTACTGTAACTCCCTCCTGGCTGGTCTCCCAGTTCGTGTCATCAAGCCCCTCCAGGTGGTCCAGAATGCTGCAGCCGGCCTGACCACCGATCGGCCCAGGTTGGCTCATGTCACCCCATTTTCCATCGCCTATTGCTGCACGCATCCGTCTCAAGGCGGTAGTATTGGCATAGCAGGCTGTTAAGGGGACTGCCCCTCTGTACACCCAGACTAAAATGGCACCCTACACCCCAGCGAGAGTGGGTCCGGTCGCCCTGTGGTCCTCTCATTACGAGCACCAGGCGGTCGAGCTGCATGTTCACGCCTGTCCTCTGTTCTGGTTCCTCAGTGGTGGCATGACCACTGTCAGAACAACAGAATCCCTCCCCATATTTCAACGCAGACTGAAAACACACCTTTTCAGACTGTACCTTAGTCCTCCATCCTGGCTTTAAGTCATGAAGGGACCAAGCTATGACATGAGCCTCAAACCACTGTGTTGCTGCCAGATATGCAGTAGATACTACAATAATTGTTTCTTCCGAATATTTATCTACTGCATATCTGGCAGCCTGATGGTTTGAGGCTCATTTGATACATTGGACCCTTGATGACAACAAATGTGCTCCATACTGCATCAACATCATTTTCAGTTGAATCTAGTCCCACCTCCCAATTCCCATTGAGATCCATTCAAATGCAAAGAGTTTGTAGGACAACCTGAAATTAAGATATCCAGACTCTGATGATGTTGATAGGTCACAGACATCAGGAAGTCATGGCATGCAAAGGATATTTAATCAAATACAAATCTCAAAACTAAATACAAATCACTCTTTTAATTGACATTATGCCAATTTGTCTCAAACTTTGAAATGGGGGACTACATGTAAAAAGTGCTGTAATTACTACAAGATGAATCCAAAATGTATAAAATTTGAATGAAAATAACACAATAAGGTAAAAAGAAAAAAGAAAAAAAAGACTTATAACTGTGCTCACTCAATGACAGTGACTGTGTTATTATAACTGTGCTCACTCAGTGACAGTGACTGTGTTATTATAACTGTGCTCACTCAATGACAGTGACTGTGTTATTATAACTGTGCCCACTCAGTGACAGTGACTGTGTTATTATAACTGTGCCCACTCAGTGACAGTGACTGTGTTATTATAACTGTGCTCACTCAATGGCAGTGACTGTGTTATTGTAACTGTGCCCACTCAGTGACAGTGACTGTGTTATTATAACTGTGCTCACTCAATGGCAGTGACTGTGTTATTGTAACTGTGCTCACTCAATGACAGTGTTATAACTGTGCTCACTCAGTGACTGTGTTATTGTAACTGTGCTCACTCAATGGCAGTGACTGTGTTATTTTTACTGTGCTCACTCAATGACAGTGTTATAACTGTGCTCACTCAGTGGCTGTGTTATTGTAACTGTGCTCAATGAGTGACTGTTATAACTGCTCACTCAATGACTGTATTGTAACTGTGCTCACTCAGTGACAGTGACTGTGTTATTATAACTGTGCTCACTCAATGACAGTGACTGTTATAACTGCTCACTCAATGACAGAGACTGTGTTATTGTAACTGTGCTCAATGACAGTGACTGTGTTATTGTAACTGTGCTCACTCAGTGACAGTGACTGTGTTATTATAACTGTGCTCACTCAGTGACAGTGACTGTGTTATTGTAACTGTGCTCACTCAGTGACAGTGACTGTGTTATAACTGTGCTCATTCAGTGACAGTGACTGTGTTATAACTGTGCTCACTCAATGACAGCGACTGTGTTATTGTAACTGTGCCCACTCAGTGACAGTGACTGTGTTATTATAACTGTGCCCACTCAGTGACAGTGACTGTGTTATTTTTACTGTGCTCACTCAATGCAGTGACTGTGTTATAACTGTGAACAATGGCCTTACCTTCCTGAGCATTTCCTGGTCTTCAGTCACACCCAGTTCTCTCCCAGCTGCCTGCGCAATTCTCTTTCCTGCCACCAGGTTGCCCACCATGATGGAGGCTGGACCCACCCCCACTGAAAGGGAGACAAACCAAATCGGTCAGTTTTGCTGTGGTTTGGGAAGGTTGGTGACACAGGTGTTTTTACCTGACTGTTTTTGCAGTGGTTTGGGGAGGTTGGTGAGGCAGGTGTGTTCATACCTGGCTGTTTTTGCCATGGTTTGGGGAGGTTGGTGACGCAGGTGTGTTCATACCTGGCTGTTTTTGTCGTGGTTTGGGGAGGTTGGTGACGCAGGTGTGTTCATACCTGGCTGTTTTTGCCGTGGTTTGGGGAGGTTGGTGACGCAGGTGTGGGGGCACATCAGGATGTTGCAGGGGTGCAGGTTTCCCTCCAGGAGGTGCTGCTTGGTCTCAGAGACGTGGATGCCGCCCAGGGGAGTTTTGGGGAGGCTGTTTGCCGGAACCAGAGCCAGACAGTACAGACCCACCTGGTGGATGCTCTCTATGGCCTGCAGGAGGAAACACACAGAGAGAGGGATGGAGGGAAGGAGGAGAGTGGAGAGAGGGATAGATAGAGGGAGGGTGGAGAGAGGGATGGGTGGATGGATGAAAGGAGGAGTGGAGAGAGGGATGATAGAGGGATGGAGGAGAGACAAAGGGATGGATGGAGGGAAGGAGGAGAGACGAAGGGATGGATGGAGGGAAGGAGGAGGGGAGAGAGGGATGAATAGAGGGAAGAAGGAGGGGAGAGAGGGATGGATGGATGGAGGGAAGGAGGAGGGGAGAGAGGGATGGATAGAGGGAAGGAGGGGGGAGAGAGGGATGGATAGAGGGAAGGAGGAGGGGAGAGAGGGATGGATGGCTGGATGAAAGGAGGAGGGGAGAGAGGGATGACAGAGGGATGGAGGAGGGGAGAGAGGGATGGATAGAGGGACGGAGGGGGGACCTGCAGCACTCGGCTCATCCACTGGAAGCTGTCCTCCTCGCTGGCGTCAGGCCTCTGCTCCGCCACCACCACGATCCTCTCGTCATAGAACACGGTCACAGAGAAGACCGCAATCCTGCAGATACACCACACGGTCACACACAGATACACCACACGGTCACACACACAGATACACCACACCGTCACACACACAGATACACCACACGGTCACAGAGAAGACCGCAATCCTGCAGAAACACCACACCGTCAGAGAGAAGACCGCAATCCTGCAGATACACCACACCGTCACAGAGAAGACCGCAATCCTGCACATACACCACACGGTCACACACACAGATACACCACACGGTCACAGAGAAGACCGCAATCCTGCAGATACACCACACGGTCACACACAGATACACCACACCGTCACACACACAGATACACCACACCGTCACAGAGAAGACCGCAATCCTGCAGATACACCACACCGTCACACACAGATACACCACACCGTCACAGAGAAGACCGCAATCCTGCAGATACACCACACCGTCACACACATAGATACACCACACCGTCACACACACAGATACACCACACCGTCACAGAGAAGACCGCAATCCTGCAGAAACACCACACCGTCAGAGAGAAGACCGCAATCCTGCAGAAACACCACACGGTCACACACACAGATACACCACACCGTCACAGAGAAGACCGCAATCCTGCAGATACACCACACCGTCACACACACAGATACGCCACACCGTCACACACACAGATACGCCACATGGTCACACACACAGATACGCACGCTCCCGGACACAGATACACACACTCACACACAGATACATACGCACACAAAGATACACACAGTCACACACACGTGCACGTGCACGCTCCCGGACACACACACACACACACAAACACACAGATACAGACACACACACACACACACACACACTCTCTCTCACACACACACACACACACACACACACACGCTCCCGGACACACACACACACACACACACACAGACACACACACACACACACACACACAGATACACACTCCCGCACGCACACACACAGATACACACTCACGCACGCACGCACGCACGCACGCACGCACGCACACACACACACACACACACACTCCCGTGCACACGTGCATGCTCCCGGACACATATACACACACACACACACACACACACACACACACACACACATATATATACACAGTCACACACAGTCACACACGCTCTCACACACACGCACTTTTATTCACACTGCGTCGTCCCTGTCGGCAGCCATTTTGTTTGCCACGCCTCTTCACACTGTTAGCTAACGTTAGCTAACACTCACGGCGAACAGGAAGCAGTTTGATGTAGCCGAACGTTAGCTCCACTCACCTCCCGCGGTACACAGTGCGTATGGGCTCCACCGCCAGGGCCGTGGCCACCACGTCATCCGCGCTGTGCCTGCGTCCGCTGACCATCAACAGCCCCTCGTTCCTGCCCACCACAAACACCAGGCTGCCCTGCAGGAATACACACACTCATTCCTGCCCGCAAACACCAGACTGCCCTGCAGGAATACACACACTCATTCCTGCCCACGAACACCAGACTGCCCTACAGGAATACACACACTCATTCCTGCCCACAAACACCAGGCTGCCCTGCAGGAATACACACACTCATTCCTGCCCACCACAAACATCAGGCCATGAACACGTTGAGTATGACAGAATGACTCAGTCCAACCAATTTCATTTCAGCCGATTATTACTTTAGTTGCATTTGTGCCTCGCGTACTGTTGATTGAACTCACGACTACTGTCTGTTCTGGCTCCACAGTGGTGGAATGAACTGTTGAGGTCAGAACTGTAGAATCTCTCCCCACCTTCAAGCGCAAACTGAAGACGCACCTCTTCAAGCAGCACCTCTCCCCGTCCCTCCCTACCTCCATGTGAACCTTAATTGTTGTCTTTCTGTGATTTACTTTGTGTATCGGTATTTTTAGTTGGCTAGGTAAGCAGTGTTTGGATAGTTAAGTTCGGTCACTTATGCTTTGTTGTTTGTTTGTTTGTTAAAAAAAAAAATTCAAATAGGCCCTGGTCCTTATCGTTGTTGTACAGGTAGCAGTTGAAATTGTACTTCCCTCTAGGGTCTTTCAGCGCACTTATCCCTGGTTATGGGTATGCACTTTGTTGTACGTCGCTCTGGATAAGAGCGTCTGCCAAATGCCATTAATGTAATGTAATGCAATGATCTAATCACTCAAAAGGCCCTTAATCTGAAACAGCCGGAAGCCAAGTTTTCCCTTTTTCTGATTAATCGATTCCGTTATATTATAGACTGGCCGGGAGAGGACCTCAGGTACACCTGATTAAAACCTGAAACATACTCTATGCAAGGAGGGCAAATGCAAATGTCAACGCGGGACACATGCAAGCTCTTTGCTTTATATCCCATACGCACGTTTACCGGCTTGTTTTTGTGAGGTTATATGCTGCCAATCCACAAGATGGCAGCCTGGGATAATCTGGCTGGAGTGAGCGGAGAGGATCTCTTCTTTGTGTGTTTGTTTAAAAGTTTTACATCCTGTTTACATTTACCGCCTCTAATGAAAATGTGTGGGATGGCAGCGCAAGTTTGCATCACATTACAAAATTTGGATTGCACACACAAGAAACATCCTTTGCTTCGCTCCTTTGGTAGTTCCACACCTTCACGTTCCTTGCGTAGATAACGTAACAGGCTTTAAGCCGGACATTTCTGTTCTAATTTCCAGTGGGGGTGGCCTTCTGAGCAAGGATTCCCCGCCCCCCCCATTCCTCCAGTGGGATCAGAGACATGAGCTGGGGAGGAATCGCCTGCTTTTGAAAGTCAACCGTTGTTTTCCCTTCGTTTTTGATGTTTGTACGGTTTATACAGTCCTGAGCTGTCATGATCAGTGCAGGGCAGAATGCATTACATTACATGTTATTTAGCTGATGCTTTTATCAAAAGAGACCCCATTTGATTTGACTAAGCAGGGGACAATCCCCTCCTGGAGCAATGTGGGGTTAAGGGCCTTGCTCAAGGGCTTAACAGCTGCACGGATCTAATCGTGGATTGAACACTGGGGATTGAACCTCCAACCATGCGGGTTCCAGTCATGTGTCTTAACCACTATGCTACAGGCTGCCCATATGCAATGCAGTTGTCTTCAACTGGTGTCTGAAAACGCAAACGGAATGTCAAATCCATTCAAGGAGAAATAGGTGAAATCTTTCAAAGAGAAGGTACAGGTATACCTACAAGAAACAAAATGACCACAACTGGAATGGAACATGAGAAATGTTAAATATTTGGTAGGAATTCATTCTACAGTTCCTATAGTAGCCACCAGATGGGGGTGGTGATTCTTATTTCAAATTCAGCTTTATTTGAAAGGAACAAATTGGAATTTTTGGAAAAGGAAATACTGAACATAAACTGGTGACATTAGTGTAAAGGAAATATACTGGATGGAGAGGCTGATGTATCTTTTGAGACTGAATGAGGACTTTTTTTCTTTATTCCCAAGAGGAACATATTTGTCGTGCATCAGGAAGACACCAGCATCAGCGAGGATGTAATTAGACAGCAATTATAAGGGCAATGAATGAAACTTCCTCACAAATCACAACAATGTTCATATGCATGTTTTTTTTTTGTGTGTGCGTTTAAACTCATTAAAAAATAGGAAAGGACTGAAGTCAGCCATTTCATTTCCTGCTCACATACCGGGCCCACGAATCCCAGCAGGCCTGACCGTACGAAGGGAATCTCTCCTATCGGGGCCCCACTGGAGTTCACAGGAATCACCTAGAGACAAACACACTTAGTCTCCAATGGAAAATGGACAGCAGTTATATATTGCTTTCATCCAAAGAGCTGTACAATTGATGCCTCTCATTCACTCATTCACACACACTCACACCAAAGGCAATAGGCTACCATGCAAGGTACATGAGCATGTTGCTGAATTGCCGAAATACTTTTTACACTAGCATGTTTCAGAGTTCTGGTTCATGGCATGGCACATTTCAGAGCAAAAGATAAAGATGTGCCAGTGTGGTGCACATTCTTACATACATGCACTTACATAGCGTGTTCCAGTAGCGTGTTCCAGCAGCTTATTTGCCAAACGCATGTTACTGTGTTTGTGGAGAATGGCAGACGAGAGCACAGCAAATACCTCAAACGTGTTTTTGGTGACACCCGGCAGGCCATAGTACATGGTCCCTCCAGCTCGAGAGTTTACCAGGATCTCCCCAATCTCATCTGTTTTACACAGCTGGGGCGGACCATCAGGCTTCACAATGCACATCAGGGCTGCAATGAAGAACAGAATCACAACATCAGGGCTGTAGTGAAGAACAGAATCACAACACCAGGGCTGTAATGAACAGAATCACAACACCATAGCTGTAAAGAACAGAATCACAACATCAGGGCTGCAACAAAGAACAGAATCACAACATCAGGGCAGTAATGAAGAACAGAATCACAACATCAGGGCTGCAATGAAGAACAGAATCACAGCATCAGGGCTGCAATGAAGAACAGAATCACAACATCAGGGCTGTAATGAAGAACAGAATCACAACACCAGGGCTGTAATGAAGAACAGAATCACAACATCAGGGCTGTAATGAAGAACAGAATCACAACATCAGGGCTGCAATGAAGAACAGAATCACAGCATCAGGGCTGCAGTGAAGAACAGAATCACAACATCAGGGCTGTAATGAAGAACAGAATCACAACATCAGGGCTGTAGTGAAGAACAGAATCACAACATCAGGGCTGTAATGAAGAACAGAATCACAACATCAGGGCTGCAATGAAGAACAGAATCACAACACCAGGGCTGTAATGAAGAACAGAATCACAACATCAGGGCTGCAATGAAGAACAGAATCACAGCATCAGGGCTGTAATGAAGAACAGAATCAGAACATCAGGGCTGTAATGAAGAACAGAATCAGAACATCAGGGCTGTAATGAAGAACGAATCACAACATCAGGGCTGTAATGAAGAACAGAATCACAACATCAGGGCTGCAATGAAGAACGAATCATAGCATCAGGGCTGTAATGAAGAACAGAATCACAACATCAGGGCTGTAATGAAGAACAGAATCACAACATCAGGGCTGTAATGAAGAACAGAATCACAACATCAGGGCTGTAATGAAGAACAGAATCACAACATCAGGGCTGCAATGAAGAACGAATCACAACATCAGGGCTGCAATGAAGAACGAATCACAACATCAGGGCTGTAATGAACAGAATCACAACACCATAGCTGTAAAGAACAAATCACAACATCAGGGCCATAATGAAGATCAGAATCGCAACATCAGGGCCATAATAAAGAACAGAATCACAACATCAGGGCTGTAATGAGGAACAGAATCACAGCATCAGGGCTGTACTGAAGAACAGAATCATCAGTACTGCAGCACACAGAGAGGGCCCCTGTGAGGGATCTTACAGGCCTCACCTCCAGGCATAATGTGCCCCACGTCCTGCACGGTGAGCGCAGAGTTCTTGTCCTCCGTGTTGACCCGGATCACGCCATGACTCAGACCCCCCATGGACAGGATGGCCCGCGCAGGAAGGGGCGCGCCGGGAACGCCGGGCCTACGGGGGGGGGGGAATCCACAACACAATAGCGTGTGCAAAAAGTGAAGGGGTCTGAATACATTCTGAGGCCAGGGTTATACCAGTCGTTATACCAGTCACTAACCGCACCTTTCCACTGGATGGACAACTTAAAAGCACTCCTGAATTAACCTCAACACTACCTTAACATAAACCCATTTAAAAAAAAGAACAGTAGCTACTGTGATTGCGCTCTTTCAAATCGGTGTGAAATAGATTAATTATTTAGGCCTAAATAATAGTTACAGTATACCTACGGGCATAGAAAAACCATAGCTAAGCTGTCTTCCACTAAACTGAGTGCCTATATATGGGAAGCCATCAATGCCAAAACCTCTTCAAAAAGTCTTCTCATCATGGTTTGGTAAAACAAGTGCCCTGAACAATTTCAACGTTGCCAGTCTATTTCGCCCAGTGTTCTACGTATATCGCTATAGCAACATGGCAGCTCCCAGCAACTTTGGCATGACCGAGCCATTACACCTACTGTAAATAAACCCTTTAAGGTGTATCATCACAAACACATGATCACAATGTTCACCAACCCACAGACACTCCAATGCTGATGTAACAATCACTCCTGGCACCTGAAGGCAAGGGAGTTCTTGAACACTAACTTTTTTTTGCAAAAACACGTACTCTTAAGGGTTAATTAATTAAAGGTGATGGGGTGTGCAAACAGTTGCCTGGATATCCGCAAAGAAAAGGCCCAGCCAAAATTGAAATGAGGGTACCGCTACTGCTTGCTGCTAAGAATCTTGAGTGGACCAGCTTGACTTCATAATCATAAATATTATACAACGGATAGGTCTGGTCCATTGTCTCTATTGGTCAGTTTGCTTTTCAGCCATGCCAATATCCATGATATACGCACGGCTAAATGGAATGTTCACACACCTTTTAATATTACTCTGCGTTTGTAGATCACCGTTATCTACTTTTTTCTAAATTAACCTAACGTTATTTTCATTAACACTAGTAGCCCACCAAAGTAAAACTTAATTAAAAGTGTCCTTTAACCTTTTTTGGAATGTCGAAAGAGGTAGGAACTAAAAAAAAAAATACAACTAAGGCAACATCCTCAAATCAAAATACTGACGAAGCAAATGATGTCTCATCACGACCCTCTGGATGGTAAAAGGCGTGTCGGAGGAGGGGTAGAGGGGCCTGGTTTGAGGGGGGTGGAGGTCATACAGACCCTCTGGATGGTAAAAGGCGTGTCTGAGGAGGGGTAGAGGGGCCTGGTTTGAGGGGGGTGGAGGTCAGACCCTCTGGATGGTAAAAGGCGTGTCTGAGGAGGGGTAGAGGGGCCTGGTTTGAGGGGGGTGGAGGTCATACGGACGCTCTGGATGGTAAAAGGCGTGTCTGAGGAGGGGTAGAGGGGCCTGGTTTGAGGGGGGTGGAGGTCAGACCCTCTGGATGGTAAAAGGCGTGTCGGAGGAGGGGTAGAGGGGCCTGGTTTGAGGGGGGTGGAGGTCATACGGACCCTCTGGATGGTAAAAGGCGTGTCTGAGGAGGGGTAGAGGGGCCTGGTTTGAGGGGGTGGAGGTCAGACCCTCTGGATGGTAAAAGGCGTGTCTGAGGAGGGGTAGAGGGGCCTGGTTTGAGGGGGGTGGAGGTCAGACCCTCTGGATGGTAAAAGGCGTGTCTGAGGAGGGGTAGAGGGGCCTGGTTTGAGGGGGGTGGAGGTCATACGGACGCTCTGGATGGTAAAAGGCGTGTCTGAGGAGGGGTAGAGGGGCCTGGTTTGAGGGGGTGGAGGTCAGACCCTCTGGATGGTAAAAGGCGTGTCGGAGGAGGGGTAGAGGGGCCTGGTTTGAGGGGGGTGGAGGTCAGACCCTCTGGATGGTAAAAGGCGTGTCTGAGGAGGGGTAGAGGGGCCTGGTTTGAGGGGGGTGGAGGTCAGACCCTCTGGATGGTAAAAGGCGTGTCTGAGGAGGGGTAGAGGGGCCTGGTTTGAGGGGGGTGGAGGTCAGACCCTCTGGATGGTAAAAGGCGTGTCTGAGGAGGGGTAGAGGGGCCTGGTTTGAGGGGGGTGGAGGTCAGACCCTCTGGATGGTAAAAGGTGTGTCTGAGGAGGGGTAGAGGGGCCTGGTTTGAGGGGGGTGGAGGTCATACAGACCCTCTGGATGGTAAAAGGCGTGTCTGAGGAGGGGTAGAGGGGCCTGGTTTGAGGGGGGTGGAGGTCATACGGACGCTCTGGATGGTAAAATGCGTGTCGGAGGAGGGGTAGAGGGGCCTGGTTTGAGGGGGGTGGAGGTCATACGGACGCTCTGGATGGTAAAAGGCGTGTCGGAGGAGGGGTAGAGGGGCCTGGTTTGAGGGGTCGTACCGGCGGAGGGCCACAGTCATGGCCTCGGGAGACGTGGCGCAGGGGCAAATAACCTCCGGCTTCAGCCCGTGATTCAGGAACACGTTCAGGAAGGCATCGCACGAGGACACCGACCCTACCACGCAAACACAAGAACAAACATAAACACAAACACAAGAACAGACATAAACACAAACACAAGAACAGACATAAACACAAACACAAGAACAGACATAAACACAAACACAAGAACAGACATAAACACAAAGACAAGAACCCAAAGTGGCAATTAACAGCGCCCAAACAGCATGTAGAAATCATGTACGTTTGCGCTGTAAAGACACATTTGATGAATGGTAAAATCATTTCCAGTCCCAAAATGTTACATACTGTTCCCTAGCATGCAAGTTGCGTGATGATCTGCCATTGCTAAGGCTGTCACATGCCCACTGACCATTGATTGACTGATAGCCGCCATTTTTTAAGACATGACTATCACTGTACATTCAACGTGAGAGTGACACATGAAAACAGCATGCAAAATCTCAACTTGATTGGTCAAACGGTTGAAGAAAGAGGCAGTTACACCTGCCAAGTTTCATTTTTTTTGCTGCCCATTCCATTTCAGGGCATAATAATAATAATAATAATAATAATAATAATAAATATATATATATTTCTTTTTTCTTTTATTCACTTTGTGCTCGGACCCCTAAAAAGCTTACTTCACAGGCTGTGCCTTAAAATAAGTTTTGAAAAAAAGCAGTGTTGTGACAGTGTCTGTAAAAAGCTCTTTACTAGTAAATACACCACTGTATTAGGTAGGTCTGTACATCAGCTTGTTAAATGTACAGGTCTATAATATTTCATCAGTCAATCGTGTGGCAGCAAGCGAATGCATAAAAGCATGCTGACATGGTTAAGAGGTTCAGCAGTTTTTCAGAATGGGAAAGAAATATGATCCAAGTGACTTTTTTGAGTATCTCAGAAACTGCTGATCTCCTTGGATTTCTAGAGTTTGCAGAGAATGGTATGAAAAACAAAAAACATCCAGTGGGCAGCAGTTCAGTGGGCAGAAATGTGTTGTTAAAGAGAGAGGTCAGAGGAGAATGGCCAGACTGGTCGAAGGTGACAGTAACACGCATTAAAACAGTATGCAGAAGAGCATCTCTGAACACACCTCTGCTCTCAAACATCTCTGCTTCAAACCTCTAAGTGGATAGGATACAGAAACAGAGAAATACCTAATAAAGTGCTCACTGAGTATATAACGGAACTGAATGGAGCAGATGTAGATTAAAACCCAAAAAAGATCAGGACAGATCTGGGCTGAATTTAGGAAGGGAAAGAAGCGCTCAGAAACTCACAGGGGTTGGCACCATCGGCGACGATGAGCATCCGGAGAGAAGACAGGTTGGTGTCGCGCTGGTCTCTGTGGGCCATCATGGCCCAGTGCAGGTCCCGGCACTTCACCAGGGCCACACGAGCTGCACAGGGAGAGAGGGAGCTTCAACACAACCAGCTCACAACAAATCAGCTCACAGCCAACCAGCTCACAGCCAACCAGCTCACAGCCAATCAGCTCACAGCCAACCAGCTCACAGCCAACCAGCTCACAGCCAATCAGCTCACAGCCAACCAGCTCACAGCCACTGAGCTCACAGCCAACCAGCCCACTGCCAATCAGCTCACAGCCACTGAGCTCACAGCCAACCAGCTCACAGCAAACCTGCACACAGCCAATCACATCACAACCAACCAGCTCACAGCCAATCAGCTCACAGCCACTCAACAGCAAACATACCCACAGCCAATCACATTGTAATCCTGCCCACAGCCAATCAGCTCACGGCAAACATACCCACAGCCAATCACAGTGTAATCCTGCCCACAGCCAATCACCCAGCCCTTGGTACTGTGGGTATGCTGCACCCGAGCACCTCCTACCTTTGTGTGTGTGAACGCGCTGGACCCAGGACAGGGGGCAGGCCTTCATCACAGCGTAGGGCACGCTCACAGTGTGGATCCGGTTCATCACGCTCTGAAAACACACGCCCAGAAAACACACGCCCAAACCATTTACACCAACAACACACAACACTGTCACCGGTGGACCTGCCCTGCAGGTGCAATCCTCTGTAAAATTGATATTGAATTATTGATAAAAGTTACATATTCATTCCCAAAATACTGCAACACCCTGAAACGTAATCAATCGCTAACAGCGGATTCTCCAAGTTGAATTTGAATTGACCTGGGCTAAATAAAAATATATATTTGCAAGCAGCGATGAGACAAAGAGGTATGAAAGTCAGAGTGGCCTAGAGATAAGAACCACATATCCTGATAAAATAGATCTAACAGCAGTTAGCTCTGCCTATCAACAAATTTGGCGATTTAATAGAAAATTATACATTTGATAATAATTAAAAATTACAACCAACAAAATATATTATGTTGGATAAATAAGGAAAAAAGAGCACAATCGTTGAGCACAATAAAACCAGTAAATACATAAAACAAAGGAATCCAATAGAGAATAATAGAGGGCCAAGGTCCACAGAGAGGCAGTAATCATGTGGCAGCAAGTAAATGCATAAAAGCACGCCGACATGGTTCAGAGGTTCAGCTGTTTTTCAGAATGGGAAAGAAATATGATCTAAGAGACCAAAGAGCCAGCTGGCTGCTTACCGCGAGCACGCCGTGCCACAGACCCATGTCCTTCTTAAAGTCCAGCACGTTGACCAGCGTCTCTCCTGAGGAGACGAGAAGAAACGGCAAACCCAGCGCATTACACCGCATGGTCACATGACTCCACCAGACACTCACCAGGGACAGTGCAAGAGCAAATTCACCTTTAAAGCTTGCAGAATCTCACAGCAAATTCAACATTAACCTGTATAATCGGCTGTATAACACACACGGTCGTGTACAAGCCTCTAGTACAAGTCCAGCACTCTCCGACACGTGCAGCAAGTGAGCACACGTCATGTTCCTCTGTCTGATGAACAAATATTTCATGGGCAATGTTTTCACACACAGACACGCAGAGCGCACTGAATAATTCAGCATTTCTGAAAGGCACCCCAGCACAGTACAGATCCAAGGGGCCTGCAGGGGAGCGTGCAGGGGCCCGGGGCCTGAGTGGGAGCCCCTGCCTCCTGACCGGCCCCTGGGTTCTGGCCCTCACCTTCGCAGTAGTTGCAGGCCTGCGTCAGGGCCTGGCAATGCGTCAGCATGGCAATCTTGGACACGGCCACGCCCATCACCGTGCCCTCCTTACTGGCTTTGTACTGAGGTGGAGACACAAGAGCAGCATCATCAGGACCAGAGAGTCTGACTTTAAAACCTGCTCTTACTTTCTAAAAGCACTTTTCTCCACCAAACAGCCGAGACGCCACAAGACCGCTTTAGAACGTCTTTAGACGGTGTGAACAGTCCGGTTTTAGAACATCAACTCTCGGTAGCTGACGTTTCGAAAGCTGAGCATGTCGAGTCTTAAGCCCGGAGGTTTAGAACAATTACTGATTTAAGGTTACAGTTAGCTCAGGTCATCATGGAAACAGATTATTCGTTTACTCGGCACTTTGGTGTGGACTGCCTAGTCCATACTCACGGACATTTTGATATTTAAACATGTTCCAAGATTTCTCTAGTCTTGTCTAGTCTCGTCTCGGCTGTTTGGTGGAGACTGGGCTTTACTTTAAAACCTGCTCTTACTTTTTTGAAAAGTACTTTTCTTCCTTGTTTTTAGTGGTAAGACTCAAATCTCAGAGAGAAATTCTTAAAGGCCCACACACACCAGCTTTCTCTTCCTGGTTTTAGTGTCTGAAGTGGGCACAAAATGTTTGCAAAGAGCAGTGACGTAGGTTTTTTTTATTTTTATTTTTTTCATTTTTAAGTCTCTAACCCTGCAACCAGAGCCCAATTGCCCCTCCCCCTCCGCCCACTTGGTCAGCTCGGTGCTAACATTTAGCAACGTCATCCGATAATTATGCAAAAATATACGTCATGTATACAAACAGCTATTAAAAATAGCTATGGAGTTAGACCCTAAAATATGGATACGTCTACCAAAATTGCAATTGTTTTACTTTGATCAGTATGGAACACAAATCAAAAGCTCCAGGATGATATGAAAAGCAATGGCTAAAAACACAAAAAATGTGTGTGGGCCTTTAAACTTTCCTTAAATCTAGACAGCTTCTCTGTCTAAGCCAATACAGTCTTTGTTTCAGGCCCACATTAACAGAGAGGCCTTCTTCCACCCGAGGAACATTTCTAATTGAGGAAGATATTGTCCCTGCTGAATGCAGAAAGCTGGTTAATGGCTTTGTAGCCTCTAGGCTGGACTACACTGATGCTTTATTGTCTGGATGCACTAGTACAGCCAACCAGCGTCTCAAAACTGTACAGAATCTGGCTGCTTCAAGAAAAGATTTGAGCATTTGGTAACGCCTTATTTTACAGCCCGTTAATTAGTACTTACTGGGTAAATACCAGGTACTTATTAGGTAACCATTTAGATGTTTGATTTCAGAGGTAAGTACTATGAAATGCGCTGTAAAATGTACTTGCACAATCCTTACATATGGTACTTAGTGACTGTTTCATAGTACCTACCACTGAAATCAAAGTACTTACTGAACCTAATAATTACAATAATTAGGCAAGTAGCTGTGCACTTATCCGGTAAGTACTATGTAATTAACGGGCTGTAAAATTAAGCGTTACCGCATACAGAATCTTTTCATTGGTTGTCTGTTAAATTTAAATTAAACAAAAACTAGTTTACACTCATAAGACACTATCTGGCTTAAGCAGGTTCTTACTGAGTTGGGCAAGTGTTGATTCACCTCGATGAGGCCGGGTCAGTGTTCGGGGTGTGTGGGGTCTCAATGTAGGCAGGGTCAGTGTTGGGGGTGTGTGGGGTCTCGATGTAGGCAGGGTCAGTGTTGGGGGTGTGTGGGGTCTCACCTCGATGTAGGCAGGGTCAGTGTTGGCTGTGGGTATGTGGGGCTGCCAGTCCTTGGAGGGTTTTGTCAGGTATTTGGAGTCGGTTACTACCCACTTCAGCAGTGGCCAGCCTGCAAGAGTCGTGGGACATGAGCGACAACATCCAAACCAACGGCCAGGTATGCTGTGATCGTCCAAACAAGCATTTCCCAAATCAGGGGGACAGAGAGCTGCCTGGAGGGCGAAGAATGGCCGGGAACATTACTGATACAACGTTTTCAGTTTTTAATTTATTCCTGGGCTTTCTACGGCAATATCCGTGCCGTTTGGCGCTTTATCCACTGACCTCTGAACTGCAGTATTTCCCCAGTGGGGGTCTTGGGCAGTCCCTTCAGACAGACTTCACTGGTCAGTGCCAGGCTCACACCACAGCTCCCCAGCAAGAACCCAATCTGCTGACTCCCTGCATCCTGGCAACCAAACACAGAGAACTCATCTAAAACCCAAACACACAGAGAAGCCATCTAAAACCCAAACACACAGAGAAGCCATCTAAAACCCAAACACACAGAGAACTCATCTAAAACCCAAACACACAGAGAAGTCATCTAAAACCCAAACACACAGAGAAGTCATCTAAAACCCAAACACACAGAGAAGCCATCTAAAACCCAAACACACAGAGAAGTCATCTAAAACCCAAACACACAGAGAAGTCATCTAAAACCCAAACACACAGAGAAGCCATCTAAAACCCAAACACACAGAGAAGCCATCTAAAACCCAAACACACAGAGAAGTCATCTAAAACCCACACACAGAGAACTCATCTAAAACCCAAACACACAGAGAACTCATCTAAAACCCAAACACACAGAGAACTCATCTAAAACCCACACACAGAGAAGTCATCTAAAACCCAAACACACAGAGAACTCATCTAAAACCCAAACACACAGAGAACTCATCTAAAACCCACACACAGAGAAGTCATCTAAAACCCAAACACACAGAGAAGTCATCTAAAACCCACACACAGAGAAGCCATCTAAAACCCAAACACACAGAAACCTCATCTAAAACCCAAACACACAGAGAAGCCATCTAAAACCCACACACAGAGAGGTAATCTAAAACCCAAACACACAGAGAAGCCATCTAAAACCCAAACACACAGAGAAGTCATCTAAAACCCAAACACACAGAGAAGCCATCTAAAACCCAAACACACAGAGAAGTCATCTAAAACCCAAACACACAGAGAAGCCATCTAAAACCCAAACACACAGAGAAGCCATCTAAAACTCAAACACACAGAGAAGTCATCTAAAACTCAAACACACAGAGAAGTCATCTAAAACCCAAACACACAGAGAAGCCATCTAAAACTCAAACACACAGAGAAGTCATCTAAAACCCAAACACACAGAGAAGTCATCTAAAACTCAAACACACGGTCAACGACACGCACACCACACACAGCGCAATGGCTGCAGCAGTGTAATCCACGCATGCACACACGTACACACACGTGAAGCTACCTTCACTTTGTCCTGCGCGACAGATTCGGACCCATTTGGTTAGAAAGCGGTAAAGACCCTTACTTTTCGAGAGAGCGGCACCTCTATTGGCACTGGGATGACCTCTGCGAGCAGGCAGCCATAAAAGGCCACCCAGAACATCCCCGGGTCACTGTTAGGATAGACCAGTGCCACCTGCAGAGAGAGGAAGAATATACCCGGCACGGGTCAGCCAAATCTCACACACTCTGCACATTAACATACCCAGGTATGAGTCAGCCAAATCTCACACACTCTGCACATTAACATACCCAGGCACGGGTCAGCCAAATCTCACACACTCTGCACATTAACATACCCAGGTATGAGTCAGCCAAATCTCACACACTCTGCACATTAACATACCCAGGCACGGGTCAGCCAAATCTCACACACTCTGCACATTAACATACCCAGGCATGGGTCAGCCAAATCTCACACACTCTGCACATTAACATACCCAGGAATGGGTCAGCCAAATCTCACACACTCTGCACATTAACATACCCAGGCCTGGGTCAGCCAAATCTCACACACTCTGCACATTAACATACCCAGGCCTGGGTCAGCCAAATCTCACACACTCTGCACATTAACATACCCAGGCATGGGTCAGCCAAATCTCACACACTCTGCACATTAACATACCCAGGAATGGGTCAGCCAAATCTCACACAATCTGCAAATTAACATTATATCAGTTTAATATGAGTGACTTGATTCCCCAGGAAATTTCCCTTATTCCCAGATTGCGAAAGGTATGACTCACTTACAGTTATTTCTGAGTTTTCCAACACACCTCATAAATCAGTCATTTCATGTGAATCAAAAGGTAATGACTGTCCCCAAATAATTCAGTGTAATGCGTGAATGAAGTCAGTCTAATCAGTGCAGTGTAATGAGTAAGTGAAGTCAGTGTAATCAGTTCAATGCAATGTGCAATTGAATTCATTGGAATCAGTTCAGTGTAATGTGTCCATTTACTGCAATTGAAAGTGTAATAAAACTCATTCAGAAAAGCAATCCCAGGTCATGTTGGCTCAGATGGACTCTGCACGAATTACATCTGACAGAAACGTGTTCATATTCACTCAGGGGCATGACAGTCACTGAGCTGTGGACTGGACATTCTGTAACTGGTCTCCTACCCGATCTCCTGGCTTCAGCACCTGCTCGTTCTTAGCGCCCAGTCTGTTGAGGAGGGTGAATGCCAACTTCACACTGCGGCTCCACAGTTTCCCTAGGGACATGGGGAGGCCCACGCACACATGCACACACACAGACACACACAGACACACAGACACACACACACACACACACACACACACACAGACACAGACACAGACACAGACACAGACACACACACACACACACACACACACACACACACACACACACACACACACACACACACACACGATCAGAATCACTGAAAAGCTGCAGTGTGCCTGGAGAAAAATTCAAGGGCAGTTTCCATGGACCTTAATTGTAAACAAATTATCTTATAATAACCGAATAAAGAAATAAAGAGCACACGTCCTTTTTTTTCATTTAAATCAAGCCCTCAAATTACAACCAGACTGGCTAGGAACGGTTTGCTTAGAATAAAAGAACATTGATTCCAGAAAATGCACAACAGCTTGAATTTCATTGATCTTTCATTTACATTATTACATTGCAGGCATTTGGCAGACACATATCCAGAGCCACAAACAAGAAAGTACAAAACCATAACCAGGCACAAGTATGCTGGAAGACCCTAGAGGGAAGTACAGTTCCAGGAACGTGCTAGGAATGTCCACAGAGATAAGAACTTGGGCCTTGTAGATTAAATGAATAACAGCCAAAATGTAAGCACCTTACTATACTCAAAAAGCAAGAACTACCACGAGCTTGGCTTTTACACAATGGAATTTCAGACAAGTTATTAAAACATGACTTGACAAAATGTGACACGCCCTGGTGCTAAAGCAATTAAGTATGATATCAGTATTGGCCCCAGAATTGACATCTCTAGGGAGTCTGGAACGTGAAATGCGTTACTTTGCAATCTGTTCAAGCAATATTTAGCCAGTTATGTTTGAACTGACAGTTCTTACTGAAACAACAAGAGATCATGATTCATCAGAAGCAGTGACTGGCCATTGGTTCATAATACAGCAGTTAGTGATTGGCCCTTGGTTTATAATAAAGCAGACCTCAAGGGCGGACTGTCAGTCCCATAAAAAAGTTTTTGCCCCCTTCCTGGTTTCCTCTATTATTGCATATTTCTCACACAGAATGGTTTCACATCTGTCGGCAAAATATAATATTAGACACAGGGAACCTGAGTAAACGCAGAACACATTTTTAAAAAATCATTTCAATTATTTCATGAAAAAATACAAAAATACAAAAATACTTTTCCATAGCAGAGTGAGGGTCTGAGACTGACGAGCAAAGCTACGACAACGTTCCACTGTAAAGGGCTGCATAAGGAGCATTGAGACGAGAGGGTTTACCATAGGTCAGCGTATAGAGGGTCTTGCCGGTGATGTCGAGGGCGGTGAGGGCGGGGCTCTTGGCCTGTGAGGCCCCCCAGCGAGCCAGGGAGGCCTGGAGTGCCGGGGGCCAGTTACTGACCACGCCCAGAGGCTCCCCCTTCACCGGGATGATCTGCCGGCCTTCCGGCCTGGGGGTGTGGGGGTCGGGCAGGGGGACTGGAGAGGGAGAGGGAGAGGGAGCAGGGAGAGGGAGCAGGGAGCAGGGAGAGGGAGAGGGAGAGGGAGAGGGAGAGGGAGCAGGGAGAGGGAGAGGGAGAGGGAGAGGGAGCAGGGAGCAGGGAGCAGGGAGAGGGAGAGGGAGAGGGAGAGGGAGAGGGAGCAGGGAGCAGGGAGAGGGAGAGGGAGAGGGAGAGGGAGAGGGAGCAGGGAGCAGGGAGCAGGGAGAGGGAGAGGGAGCAGGGGGATTTGGGGAGACACGGAGAAAGGCTTGATCAATAATCTTGTGTGTTCCAAGCACAATCAGTCAACCGAGTAAACCTTATGGCAACCTTTCTCAGATGGTGTGATTAAATACCACTCAGAAGACAGAGGAACAACAGAATGGCAAGACAAAAAAAACGGAGAAAACATAAACAACAGAGCAGATCATAAGACAGCTATTGAATCAGAGAGCTACTGAAGAAAATGGCAGCACATTCCATACAGGTAATTAATATGGGCGATCGTGGAAACAAAAGGACAGCGATAAACTAATATCTGGTTAGCTAGCATCGTGCAACCATACACATTACATTACCTGTCGCTGGTCAGAATTTAAAAGTGACCGCTAAGAGCCAGCTATCGCTGTGCCACATACCCCGGGCAGACAGGGCCTTTACTGCATCAGTGTGCTGAGGTCCCCGACATACTGGTTTACTGTGTCAGAGTGTTAAAGTCCTGAACATACTGGTTTACTGTGTCAGAGTGTTAAAGTCCTGAACATATTGGTTTACTGTGTCAGAGTGTTAAAGTCCTGAACATACTGGTTTACTGTGTCAGAGTGTTAAAGTCCTGAACATACTGGTTTACTGTGTCAGAGTGTTGAAGTCCTGAACATGCTGGTTTACTGTGTCAGAGTGTTAAAGTTCTGAACATACTGGTTTTACGGGCAGGTGTTATATCCCCAAGGACATTACAGGTCAAGCCAGCAAGAATAAGGGAAAGTGGACCACAATAAGCTCTTTAACTCGCATCCCATCCTCACGTGGGGGGAGCATAGAGACCCATCAGGCTACACACTTCCCACAGAACCGGCTTACCCTCCACAATCTCTTCGGCATCGTCCACAAAGAACTCGCTGAGAGGAGGCCTCTTGGGGCGCTTCAGGGTGTTGAGCAGCTGCTGGATCTTGGTGGAAACCCTGCTGTGAACAGGAACACCTGGAGAGACGAGAACCCGGGTCACACATACACATACACATATACATACACATACACCCGCACACACACCCACACACACACATACATATACACACCCACACATACATACATACATACACCCACACCCGCACACGTACACACACACAGACATATATACACACACCCACACATACATACACACACACACACACACACACACACACACATACATACATACATACATACATACATACACCCACACCCGCACACACACACACACCCACACACACATACACATATACATACACATACACCCGCACACACACCCACACACACACACACACACACACACCCACCCACACACACACATACATACACACACCCACACATACATACATACATACATACATACACCCACACCCGCATCCGCACACACACACAGACACAGACACAGACACAGACACAGACACAGACACACACATATATACACCCATACACACACACTTGCACACACAGATACAAATGTACACCCATACACACACACAGACGCACGCACACCCATACACACACCCATACACACACAGACACACAGACGCATGCATGCACGCATGCACACACGCACACACGCACACACCCGCACGCATGCACACACGCACACACACACCTTACCATCATCCAGTCTCAGGGGGACCACGCAACAAGGGTCAAGACAACTAAACGTCATCACAAAACTTTATTCTGAATATTAACTGAACATAAGAGGGTCATCTTCTGAAAGGGCTTGACAAAAAAGGGTCATTTGTTTTATAGGAGCAATGGTGTTCTTGTAAGGAGAAGGAATGCCTGCTAAACTCAGGCTAGCTAGCACGCACACACACACACACACACACACACACACACACACACACACACACACACACACACACTTGTTTGACTAACTTATGGGAGATCTGAGAGTCGCTAGTTTAGTTTTGCATTACCTTTTCTTACTGCCAGTCAAATGAAATAAAACAGGGGTGGAAAAAGAGTCAGAAGAAAAAAATATATTTGTTAGCAAAATGCTCATAACTGGAGATTTCAACATACTGGCCACAGTTTGGGTGAACAAAAAAAACCTGAATTTCCAACTCACTTTTCTATCTTCCCACCAATCATTAAATAATAGTATGCTGATTTTTATATTAATTAGAGTGAGGTGACAGAAATTACACTTATCAGTTTTTACCTGCTTTAAGTTTAAAGTAAACACTTAACACATAGTTAAATAAAATAAATAATTAAGCAATAATTAGGCTTATTGGCCGTTAAACTTATGTACTGAATTTTTATGATTATATTATCTTTTGATTTTACATCCCATGAATGGCTTTGAGACGAGCTATTGAAACAGCCGTGTTCCCCACACAGGGCTCACACGGGAGGCACGTCGCTCTACGCCTCCCGACCATGTTCATTCTGCTCGTGTGAGAAGGGGATGAGCAGAATCGCACAGTCGCTGCAGTTGCCAAGTCCGCTTGGACATGTCTTTGTGAAGTTACAGTTGTGGTTTTTTGGGCTTGTATTTCAAAATCTGGACACTTGTTTGGAAATGAAAGACCCAAGCAAGTTTTTTTTTTTTTTTTACATTTCTTGCTGCAATCATGACACTAGTTAGCTAATTAATTTAACTACTCCGCCCCCTGCCGGGCCCGCAATCACAAAATCAAAAACTTCTTCTTTACAAATTTTCTTGTAAAGGAATAGAGGAGCAGAAAGGCGAGTTAAAAAACAGATTTAACAGATTTAAAGAAGAAAAAAAGGAACAGAATGCAGAGTTAAAGAACAGTAAGAATAACAGAATGCAGAGTTAAAGAACAGTAAGAATAACAGAATGCAGATTTAAAGAACAGTAAGAGGAACAGAAAGCAGTTACAGAACAGTAAGTGGAACAGAAAGCAGAGTAAAAAAACAGTAAGAGGAACAGAAAGCAGAGTTAAAGAACAGTACGAGGAGCAGAAAGCAGTTAAAGAACAGTAAGAACAGAAAGCGACAGTGTGTCGCAGGTCTTTACCGTCGGCGGTCTCCATGAGGCTGGAGCGGTTCGGGACCCGGCTCACGGCACGGACGGGAGGGATGGGCGACGGGTCGACCCGGACGCCCTGTTCCGGCACCGCCATCGACGTCACATCAGGGGGCACGCTGGTGTTCTCTGCTGAGCGGAACACAAAGCCATTTACCGAGCAGACAGAAGGACGGACAACACCCTGCAATACCCGCGTATGCGTCAGAAAAACCCTGCAATACCCGCGTATGTGCCAAGAACACGCTAAGCCATATTTTTTTACCCTCAACAGCATCCTGGAGGCAGATGGTTGTGTCAAAAAGGGTAATCTCACACCTCCGTCTTTGCTAATCAAATCAGGGGGATTTGTTTATGGGTTTTTTTTCTTTTTTAAGAAAGCATCCTCATATAGGGCAAGAGACCGCACGGAGCCACAAAAGGCCAGCGGTAGGCAGGCGTGCGAGCGCGCGACAGGGCTTCAGGCGGGGCTCACCGATGCGGGTGTGGGCCAGCACGTCGGCCAGCACGGCGGGGAGCACGGCGGGCGGGGGCTTGCCCTCGCCGTGCGACAGGGTGGAGGAGGCGGAGGAGGAGGTGGAGGAGGGCTGCAGGGAGCGGTTGATCCAGCAGTCGTTCTGCACGGCGTTCAGCGAGGCCCGCCGGCGCAACGAGCCCTCGTCCTCCGACGCCGAGGAGGTGTCTGTGAGAGAGGGAGACGCATCGGAACGCGCACCTGACGGTACACAGTCACCTGTACGGATACACTCCGCTCACACACCTGACCGTACACAGTCACCTGTACGGATACACTCCGCTCACACACCTGACGGTACACAGTCACCTGTACGGATACACTCCGCTCACACACCTGACCGTATACAATCACCTGTATGGATACACTCCACTTACACACACCTGACCGTATACAATCACCTGTAAGGGTACCCTCCACTTACACACACCAGACCGTATACAATCACCTGTAAGGGTACCCTCCACTTACACACACCAGACCGTATACAATCACCTGTAAGGGTACCCTCCACTTACACACACCTGACCGTATACAATCACCTGTAAGGGTACCCTCCACTTACACACACCTGACCGTATACAATCACCTGTAAGGGTACCCTCCACTTACACACACCTGACCGTATACAATCACCTGTAAGGGTACCCTCCACTTACACACACCAGACCGTATACAATCACCTGTAAGGGTACCCTCCACTTACACACACCAGACCGTATACAATCACCTGTAAGGGTACCCTCCACTTACACACACCTGACCGTATACAATCACCTGTAAGGGTACCCTCCACTTACACACACCTGACCGTATACAATCACCTGTAAGGGTACCCTCCACTTACACACACCTGACCGTATACAATCACCTGTAAGGGTACCCTCCACTTACACACACCTGACCGTATACAATCACCTGTAAGGGTACCCTCCACTTACACACACCTGACCGTATACAATCACCTGTAAGGGTACCCTCCACTTACACACACCTGACCGTATACACTCACCTGTACGGATACACTCCGCTTATACACACCCGACCGCACATATGGACCTGACCACACACACAAGACAGGTCTGTATACACACACCTGATAGCATACACAGACCAGACCAGACCAGACCTGTCCGCGAACACACACCTGACCAGGAGGGGTGGAGTTAGGGGCCCGGGGGGGGGGGGGGGGTACATACCAGGAGGGGTGGAGGTGGGGGCCCGGGGGTGGGTGTTGGCAGTCCTGCGCTTGGTGGGCATGGGCAGGGCCATCTTCTGTGCTTTGTGCAGAGCCAGAGCTGCCTGCACTGCCTCAGAGTGGATATCTGTAAAACACACAGGCACACATAAACACACACAGGTACACACACACCACACACAGGCACACATAAACACACACAGGCTCACATAAACACACACAGGTACACACACACCACACACAGGCACACATAAACACACACAGGCTCACATAAACACACACAGGCACACATACACCACACACAGGCACACATAAACACACACAGGCACACACACACCACACACAGGCACACATAAACACACACAGGCTCACATAAACACACACAGGCACACATAAACACACACAGGCACATAAACACAAACATCGCACACAGGCATACAGACACAAACAACATACACAGGCACACAGACACAAACATCAAAAAGATGAGCAAAGAATAAACTGGTAACAGACAGCATTTCCTACAGAAATATAATGACCCTGCATCAAAGCTACCACTCAAGGAGAATTTTAAATTATACTGCCCCCCTCATGTTTAAAAAAAGAAAAGAAAAAAGGGACCAACGCACGTTTCAGCAGGAAGGGCAGGCGGGATGTGGGGGCATGTACAGTAGCAAACTATGAACTTCAGTTTCAAACTGTGCCAATATAGGAGCTCCTTTAGCTCGCCCATGTCAGACAATTAAGGACACTTTGCCCCAGAAGAAGTGTGCGAACACAGTGCTTGTGCGAACACGAGTTCTGGCAGTGGAAGTAGTCGTTCTTGATTAAAAAGGTGATTTTTTTGACATGTTTATGTTCAGGAGCGACTGTGGCATGTCTGGAAGAGACACTGCTGTTGAGTTTTTCTAATGCAAATTTTCAGCGCATTGTGAGTGGTCTGTAGAGGTCCATTAATCATTGTAAACTGCATTTAAGAAACAAAGTGGTAAAATCTAGAAATCGCAGCGAAATCTCAGCAAAACTATTGGGATGGATAGACAGCACTCGGGGTAAGTGGAAATAGTTTTTTGGTAAACTACCCCTTTTAGAACTGTCTGATGATGCCAATACTGATGGTTTTCTTTACTACTGGTCACTAAATTCATTGATAAATGCACCACTTATTTGCCAGAAACTCCAGTTACCAAATTTCCTCAGTCTACAAATCAGTCCACGATTTAGACCAGTGGTCTCCATCCCTGGTCCTGGCTGCTAGTTTTTGTTTTCACCACACCCTGTTGAGACCCAGTTAACCAGGTGAGGTGAATTAACTGTGTGATCAATTCATTAATCGAGTGCAGAGCAATAACGAAAGCCAGCAGACCCTGCAGCACTGCAGAAGGGCTGGAGACCACTGGTTTAGACTCTCTATGCGTCATCACATTTCAGAGCGTAAATGGCACAGCGCTGCAGAAGCTGCGTTTGGGGGTCTCCGTGTTTGGGGGTCTCCGTGTTTGGGGGTCTCCGTGTTTGGGGGTCTCCGTGTTTGGGGGTCCCCGTGTTTGGGGGTCTCCGTGTTTGGGGGTCTGCGTGTTTGGGGGTCTCCGTGTTTGGGGGTCTGCGTGTTTGGGGGTCTCCGTGTTTGGGGGTCTCCGTGTTTGGGGGTCCCCGTGTTTGGGGGTCTCCGTGTTTGGGGGTCCCCTCACCTGATCGGTAGCGGTCGTCCCGGGTCCCCCCGCAGCGCTGGGCCCGGCTGGACCGATGGCTGTGGCTGGAGGAGGAAGCCGGGGCTGATGGGGGATCAGCGGCAGGAGCAGAACTGGGGCCTGGGGCTCGCGGCACACTCTGCAGGGCAGGATCCACACCTGAGGGACAGACACATCACAACACTGATGGGGAAGGCAAACACACACAAGACCAGCACCCTGTTCTCCTGCATGGGTGGGCCTGACACCCTGTTCTAGTGCATGGATGGGCCCAACACCCTGTTCTAGTGCATGGATGGGCCTGAAACCCAGTTCTAGTGCATGGATCGGCCTGACACCCGGTTCTAGTGCATGGATGGGCCTGACACCCGGTTCTAGTGCATGGATCGGCCTGACACCCTGTTCTAGTGCATGGATGGGCCTGACACCCTGTTCTAGTTTGTGAATTTGTCCTTGCATATAAGGCCAACAGGCAGTGTGATCATGTGCAAGATCATAGCTTACTTAGGTACTTCCTTTGGATGCTCTTGCACAGAGAGAGAGCGCGGCGATGTATTTGCAGACAGAGGTCATCGTCGCGAGTTAGATAACCACGCACACAGCTTCTACAAATCTCAGACTTGCTGGAGCGGCGAACTCCGAGACAGACACGCCGATCCAACTCTATTCCACCACATCTCCAAGTGCACACTACAGTGGTCCCTGCCTGGCCAGTGGAACGTTTCAAAGTGAGATCGGAGACCAAACGGGTGTTTCCCTGTCCTGTAAGTGCTCCCCTCAGTCGAAGCCCTCATCAGACTCTCACCCAGGTACACAAAATTCCATTACACTGCCATCCAACAAGTACAAATTTAGACTTTCATGCCATCTCTGGATTACCAGCCATCATAGGAGCAAGACTGTAGCATTATGGTCACAGATCGCTGGCTTATTATTAAGTCAACTATTAATTTTGTAGCCGAACAGAATTGAACCATTTATTCTTAATTTCAGTGATGGTACAAGCATCAGATTAACAGCATTGGTATTTTTTTTTCCACCCATTCCTTGGATTTTATTTTACCTTCGTTTTTTTATTATTAGATGCCATTTTTATGAATGAATTTCCAGACAAATGTGATATCACACCTAGCCTTGGTGGTGTCAATTGCGTCAATTCACAGTTCTCATGAACACGTGCTGGTAAACTCTGGCGTGGCACACATGTACGAGCACGTCGTACAAAAAAAAATTCATCCAATAACTCCAAAAACTTGACGATGGGAAGAACTCTCAGGAGGAACCTGGTTTAGGGAGCCCTGACAAACAGGGGAAGTACAAATGAAGGGATGTACACTCAGTATATAGTATACTTATTTTTTGGACTTATTGGTTTTGTGCTGTTGTAGCCTATCCACTTTGACACTGTGTGTTCAGAGAGGCTCTTCTGCATACCACTGTTGTAATGTGTGGTTACGTGTGTTACTGTCACCTTCCTGTCAGCTTTGACAGACCTTTCAATAGGCTACTGTAGGAGTGCCAGAGGACAGGACACACAGGGAAGGCACCCAACAGATTCCTGTGTGAGAGGTATCTGGTGAAGACACGCTCAGAAAACTGGTCACCCTAGTTGATAAGGTTCATAAGAGAGGTACCCTGCTCGTTATTTTTGTTTTAATAAGTCTGAAGTAAATGAATGAGGAGTCACAAGACTGATCCCAACCCCTGATCCTCAAAACCTGTTTGACTTCAAATCTTCCCTCAAACCTGTCCTCATGGGAATCATAGCCAGCACAAGTTTATCAAAAGTGAGCAATCCAGGCTCTTCTCTCAACAGTGGGCACTAACGAGTGGTTGCATCTGGGCAGATGGTAAAAGTTAAGGATAAAATTAAAAAATGTCCAATTCTGCCGCTTACCAAGTTCTTTTCCATATTTAATGGCTTGCTACATCAGCACCACTTGGTGTATGACTTCCAAACTTCTAAGACTAGTAGATATTTTGGTTAAGAACAGCCACAAGGAAATCAAAGTCACATATATAATTTATTCCAAAATTATACAATGCCAAAATTGGGTCTGGCCACAAAATGACCCAAAACTGTTGCATATTCAAGTAGTTGAAAATGAAGCCTTGCTTACAACGAAGGGTATAATAGGCCTACTTATGTCCATAAGATTGAGTTTTTACTGCTATGTCTTGCCATGTATTGATCTCCTGGGCCGCAGGAGGACAGGCTCATAGTGGTGTATCCTCAGCGAACATGGACAACTGGAATAGATAGAGTCCAATTGGCTACGAAAATGAAAAAAAAAAAAAGAGGCAGAGATACCGGTGGATACACCAGGGCAAGACGAGGAAGACGAGGAAGACGAGGCCACAATCAACACAGACCCGAGGATCGGCAGCTCAGTGACGAGCCTCCTCTTCACCAGGCAAACAAACAAAATGTTTTCAATTTTTCAAGTAAGTCTCAGCTCCAAAGCTCCACAATTAAATGTTTTAAATCTTGGCCTTGCTTTCATTTGCCTTGCTTTCATTCAACTACCCCAATAAATGACTGAGGTTAAAACCGATGTTTTCAGTTTCTTCAGAAATATACGATTAACAGAATATTTTGATTCTCCCCAGAGAGCAGTTATGGATTTGGCCACTGTTTCTTCTGATGGACAATGGCTAATCATCTAAACTACACTGGGAAGGGACATTACACCATTCAAAGCAAAAACTTTTTTTTTTTACCACCAAAAAAGTACACATTTGCAGCACATCTGCTGATTCTGCCGTGTCCAGTCCAGGGTTATTTGTATTTTTATTTCCAATAAAATAGTAACAGGTCAAAATGCAGATCTTTATTCATTCTAGTTATCAGTATGGTTAGAGTTTTCATGGGAAGAACAAATAGTTTCAAATGACTGCTGTTCTGACTCATTCGTTCTGCAAGTGCTAACTGGTAAAGTGGTACATGTCTGCGTAATCAAATTCCTCTTCCTTTGCAACCCTTGTATGAATAAGCTAGCATTTCTAAATGCTCAAAAAAAAGAAAAAAAGAAAAAAAAACATATTTGACTGGCTTGGTTTACATCAGTGCAACCAGTACATTTTCTGGTGGCCAAATTAATAGTACCTACATAAGTGAATATAAGCCATGGAACTCTCAAAACTAGTGAATGAAGCTTGTCTAAAATAATCATTAGTTGGGGGTTGGCCAAGGAAAAAAACAAAAAACACAGGTAGTCTTTTTTAGGAAAGACTGACTGATCGATTGACTGAAAGACTCTATTATGGAGTGTCTGGTTGATTGGTTGATTGTGATCAGTTGTGTGAGTGGCTGTCTGACTGGTTGATTGGCTGATTGGTTAATGAAGGCCAGGAGCAGCTTACTGCGATTCTGAGGGATGAAGGGGGCCAGCAGCTTCCCTCTTTTCTTCTCATATCCCTTCTGAGTGATGTCACCTAGAGACAGACGCAGGACAGTTAGTCTGGAACATGGTCTACAGAGAACAGCACAGCACAGTTACAGACTGAAATAATGTCCAGAGCACAGCACAGTTACAGCCTTTAACAGAGTCCAGAGAACAGCACAGCAGTTACAGCCTTTAACAGAGTCCAGAGCACAGCACAGCAGTTACAGCCTTTAACAGAGTCCAGAGCACAGCACAGCAGTTACAGCCTTTAACAGAGTCCAGAGCACAGCACAGCAGTTACAGCCTTTAACAGAGTCCAGAGCACAGCACAGCAGTTACAGCCTTTAACAGAGTCCAGAGAACAGCACAGCACAGTTGCAGACTGAAACAGTGTCCAGAGAAAAGCCCAGCACAGTTACAGACTGAAACAATGTCCAGAGCACAGGACAGCACAGTTAGACTGAAACACTCTCCATAGAGCAGGAAAGCACAGTTACAGCCTTTAACAATGTCCAGTGCACAGCACAGCACATTACAGACAGAAACAGTGTAAAGACTGCAGAACACAGGCCACTGGCCTCATACAGATCATTATAACTGGGGCCACCATTTTGTCTGGTTGTGTCGAAAGGGTAACCCTCTTTGTGTGAGATTTGACACAAAGAATCCATGTTACTGCCGAAGTGAACATCGTTTAACTAACATAACATAATGGTGAGAACAAGCCATTCAGCCCAGCAATGCTCGCCTTTTCCTACCACTAAAGGGTACCTAATGCTTAGTTAATCTAAAAGCTAAATAGTATCTAGTACCGTATCAAGCCAGGTCTTGAAACCCCCCCAGTGTGTTTGCCTCCACTATATGTCCTGGCAAGCTGTTCCACAGAGTGACCACTCTCTGTGTGAAAAAATACTTCCTATCTGTGCGGAATTTATCCTTTGGCGATTTCCATTTATGCCCTCTCATTCTGCTAACCAAACTCACCCTGAAGAATCGCCTGTAGTTCACTTTGTTAATCCTTTTAATGAATTTAAAAGCCTCAATGAAATCCCCCAATTATCTCATGTAGCTCGATCCCCAATAACTAAGAAAAGCATCCTCTCCTCTTTCTCACCCGCCAACACTAATATTTATTTATAGCTGTTGCTGCAATATAAATATTACTCCCAATTTTTGGTATTTCACAAATTCTTATGATGAACTAGCTGCAGGTATCCTATAGCTATTTCACCGACTTCATTCAGAACATCCCAACCAACAGCACACGGTTAGTTACCACAAATAAATACCCCAAATTGATCGGGAACCACACTCCTCTGAACTGAAAGTTGCTCCAATGGACCTATTTCAGTTACCTCTGGTGTATCCTGGGATACCCTGAGAGTGACAGTGAGTGGGCAAAGACACAGGAATAAAGCTGAAATTAGAATGACAGCTCCCACTCATAAAAAGTTTCTCAACTGCCAATCCAATCGGTATCAAAATTATTCTGAACCCACACAATGGACAAGAGAGTGCTGTGATATCGTAGTAGTTCATTTCTTATGTTATTTTAACATGCTGACAAATTAATCAGTGATATGGTGGAACACCAATTAGCCGAAGCAATAAAACACCACTGGAGAGCCTTCATAAGATTAACAATGTCGAATGAAAAATGAAAATTCACACCAGCTCTGCTTATTGGAAGTGAAAGTCTTCTATTACTATTATGTTTGCCATCTAGCTGTTGTCATTAAATGTGATTACTGTTCACCTGTGTTTATTTTGTTTTTGTGACTTGAGAAAGTTAGCTGGATAGGAGAACGTCATGGTCAGCTAACATTAGCTTTGATGAGGGAAGATTGGCAGCTCATAACTAGTAATGCTCAAAGACCCTTAAATATGGATATTTTTCTATTTGTTGTAATAAGCTCTCAGTAGGCTACATCATCTTCCTCAAACAATTCAAGCCCCTTCTCAAACAATTATCCCATTTGTTCCACCTCAATAATCTAAGTTGATAAAGTAATTGCCCATATTTAAGCACAGAAGATGATTGCTGATGTTTCCAAGTGACACACATAATCCGGACACAATACAGAACCTTTACATGTTGCACAGGGACAGATTACAGCAGTTATCAGTTACAGAACATTGAACTTGTTCAATGTTAAGGAAAATAAATAAATTGATGATTCAACTTATGAACGAATCATGGTCTTCAATCAAGACCTTTAGCAGAATCGAGTATGGGGCATTCCATTAGAAATCAATCACTTCACCCTTTTCGATTTGAACACATTTTACATGTTAAAATGTGGTTTGATTAACCAGAATGACCAAATATTCAAGACGCAGATGTCTTCTTCAAAATAATGGTATGGGTCTATTATTATTGGAAAGTGTACAAACAAGGTTAATGAAAATTTGAATACTTTTGGTCCATAGCCTAATAAATAAGTATGCAAATTCAGGGATTTTTTTCTGTCCTTAAATTTCCTGTCCTTAATTTGCAAAAAAACGCATTGAACATTTTTAATTTTTTTTTTTTTACATTTTTGTTATAGGGTACACTTCTTTACATCATTTACACATTTTTATGTCGGTAAGTCATAAGTCGAATCCTTCACGTTGCCTACGATGTTCTTTTTCACTTCAGATAATACTTCAGTTGTCCCATTTGTTTTTCATCATGAAAAACAGAAGAATTAAATGAAATTACATAATAGGGAAACCCCAAGGCAGCAGAAACGTGTGCAGTGCAGAGCCGTGTGATGGTGTGAAGATCAAGGTCAAGGGCTTCCAAAGGAAAAGCTTTGCTCATCTCATTAGGAATCAGCCAGTATGTATGCATGTATGTTCATCCAGTCGCTGCGGATAGGAGCAGGAATCACCCCGATTCCTGAATTTTTATTTCTTTTTTTATCTTGGTTGTCAATTTACCGTGGTATCGATATCGAGGTACCAAATCTGGTATTGGCCTCAAAGTCATGCAGACACTGAGTTTCTATCCCAAGAACATTAGCCGATTAGCCGATGCCCCAGAGGTTGATTCTAGCCTCTTGTGGGCTCACAGGAAGCACAGGCCTGCATTGATTTGCATGTTTGAGAGTGTTTGTAGCGAAATGAGAAACAGTGCATATTCATGTTCGGCGGTACTCCTTCGGACGTGCCCTCCTATGTTCTCGATGGCATGCGTCTTTATGGAAGATAAACCCAACCCCCACCCCACTCCCCACCCGCGCGCGCTCGGTGATGTAACTCAGGGACGAGGCGGCAGAGAGAGATCCGTCGGATGCCGAGGACGGTGGAGGAGCGAGGAAGAGGGAGGAAGAGCGCGGGCGAGCGGCGTGACTCAGCCTGCGAACGAGCCAGGCAGCCTGCCTTCCCCATGCTCTGTGACCTACATAGGGAAACGCGTGCCGCCATCTCCCACTCCCGCCTCGCGGGAAACCTTCCCCCTCCGCCTCTCACCGCAGCGCCGACCCACTGAGGACGAACACGAGACGGGCCTTCGGTCCGCCGCTGACCGCCCTCACTCCACAAACATAACATGTCACATACCCCAGAAAGAACCCTGCAGCGAACGAAGCGCTTTCAGTGTTTTACGTCACCTACCACTCCGCTGGAGAGGCAGGTGGCTCTCAAATCTTAATCTCAAAATTAAATAGACAGGACTTTAGTTGCAGTCTTTGGTGAGTCCGTCACAAAAAAAGACAGTGATGAAACTGAACACATAAACGTTGACACCGTGCCTCTAAATGAGAAAACAACCCGGCCTCGCAGATCAAGTGCCCTCCCACTCATCACAATTGACATGGTAAACAAACATCAAATTAAATGCACTGGCCCATTTCTCTCTCTTATCAAGGGAAAGGAAACAAACATATCGAAGTCAAATTTAGCTAGATGGGGTCCAAGCCAATATTACGACACAAGTGGCCAATCAGAGCCTAAATCATTTGGTTGGCCGTAGGGAGGTGCCCTGCGCCACTGTGCCAAGGTTTATAGGACTCATTCTGGGGTAAAACTGGGGACAGAGGAAATGGGACAATAGCTTTTGTTGAGGCCAAACCAAGAGGCTCGCAGAATTAAAGGTACAGATCTATGATCATTTTGACCAGTGTTTCCCAACTCCAGTCCTCGGGACCCACTTGCCAGAAGGTTTTTATTGTCACCAGTAGCTCACACACCTGATTTAACTAATCAAGGGCATTTTTGTGGTTTGATTGGTTCAATCATTAAATCAGGTGTGTGAGTTACTGGTTACAACAAAAACCTTCTGGCATGTGGGTCCCGAGGACTGGAGTTGGGAAACACTGATTTTGACAATAGGCCACAGTTAAAAAATGACAGCCTAAATAAGGATTTTTTTACTTTCATTCTATAGTAACCATGGGTACTATAACTCCCAGGAGTGACCAGCCTGCTATCATTTCTCCAAGGGCAAAATTCCTGACTATCTAACCTCAACTAAGGTCAGTGTTTACTCAGGTCAGTGACTACACAAAAAAAAAAAAAAAGGACTGGGTAGGTAAAAATGCAACTGCTAACCAAAAGAAACATAAATGCTTGTCTCACATTTGCAAAAAGAAAATGGGCAATTCCACAATAATGTCAACCTGAGCATTAAAAAAAAAACAAATAAACTTAATTATGTCCCAAACAGTCAATTGTGACCATTTTGAAATCTGATAAAATGTGGGCTGACAACAGGAAAATGCTTAAAAATTGATTTATTACTCCCATTACCATTGAAATCAATGCTATTTGGCGGCCATTTGGAAAAATGTATTACCATTTCAGATGGTTTTCTCAATGTCAAAACTGATATCCAGAACCATTTCAGATGACAGCAAATGTGTTATGATGAAATTTGATTTGGAAGTAGATTGTCAAACAATGTGCATTTCAGACGTGTCACATCCATAAGGCAATGGTATCACGTCCATAAAACTGGTATCTCCTCAAAAATCTAAAAATCTGATATTTTTATGTTCAGCCAAGCCTCCTACAGTACATGGATATCAAACTTTCTGCATTGCACTTGAAAATTCAGTTTTTAAGTGCATACTAGCCTATACCTTTTTGCATCACATCCATAACTTTATTTGTCATTTTTTCTGGCTTGTGTGATGGGCTTGTGTGTCAGGGGCGATGTTAGTTTAGGAGGTAAGAGCGGTTGTCTGGCAGTTGGAAGGTTGCCAGTTTGGTCCCCCTGGGTCTGTCCCTCAACAAGATATTCACCATAGGGAATTGGATTATCCTGGCTAAGTACTGGTGAAAAACTATGTCACCCACAATCCTAAAGCACTGTCCAGGGAGCTCTACCACTTGCGGGTGGCAGCCTTTGAACTATGAGCACAAAGGCAGTTTCCATCGCTTAGCAACCTGTTCCACTGCACCAAGGACCAACACTGAGATATATACAAGAAAGCACTAAATGTAAAATATAACTAGCCTAAATCTAAAGTGTATGCGACTGCTATCCGTCTAAAACAGGAGAGTGGAAAGTGATTACTTTTCACGTTAAATTCCGTTTCTAACTATTTATTTTGCTCTAAACTATTTTTAATAGTATCATGATTCATCTGGTAGATGGTTTGGTTCATGGCTTAAAACACTTTAGCCAAGAACTTTCTGAAATGAGGAAAAAATGAATGGGAAAATCTCTTCCGGAACCGTAGGGCTGGACGATGATGTCAACAGCTCGGTACTACATTGCTTCCGACCAGCTGACTGGTACCTTGCATGGAAGCATATCGCCCTTGGTGTGTGAATTGGTGAATGAGAGGCATTAATTTTAAAGCGATTTGGATAAATGTGCTATATCAATGCAGCCCATTTACCATTTACCATGGTGCTGTCATACTTGGGACCTGGACAAACTGCTATTATTGAAGGAACCATGAATTCTGCTCGGCAAAATTCTGTAGATAATGATTAAAATGATAAACACAATTATTTTGCTCAATACTGTGATCACGATTAATTTCACAATTTTACAATGATTTGGTAATCAAAATAGTTTTATTGCACTTAAATCGTTTGCTGGGGAGTGTTTGTTTCTGATCACCAACACGTTTTAGACATGTCTCTGACCTGTCCCACTGTCTCTGACCTGTCCCACTGTCTCTGACCTGTTCTACTGTCTGTCCCACTGTCTCTGACCTGTTCCACTGTCTCTGACCCGTTCTACTGTCTCGGACCTGTCCCACTGTCTCTGTGTCTCTGACCTGTCCGACTGTCTCTGACCTGCCCTACTGTCTCTGACCTGTCCCACTGTCTCTGAGTCTCTGACCTGTCCCACTGTCTCTGTGTCTCTGACCTGTCCCACTGTCTCTGACCTGTCCTACTGTCTCTGTGTCTCTGACCTGTCCGACTGTCTCTGTAGATCATGCTGGTAAAAGCAGTGGTAGATGTGTCTCTGACCAGTTCTACAGCCACCGCTGTGTTTGGATTGGAAGCAGGAACCTACTCTCAGTGTGATAGAAACACATGCCAGTGGGATTGCTGAAATTGTGCTCCCACGTGCCCAGGCAGACGAAGATCTTGGAATACAAACACATACAAACACAGCCCTGTTCTACAGACCAGTGGATCTCAAATTCATTCCTGGGGGACGCATTGAGTGTGATGGGTTTAGTTCCGATTACAGCTGCAATCCCAGGATTTTAACAACCGATTTATTTTTCTTATTCATATTCACATATGTTTTGAGGGATTATTTACCCTCTTACTTAACATTCTGTCAGTACTAGCTATGCATTTCCAACTTCAAGCATTCTGCGGTAATATTGTTCATTTTATTCATTCATTTGACTTTTCTGTTGTCGGTGAGATGTTTTAGAGAGCCTAAAATAGTGACTGTTTGTGGAAAATACTTCTGTTGAAGACTCTGGGCTCTAGCAGATGACCGTTTATGGTGTTTGTCTACAAATGCAAGAAATATGTGATTTTCCACTTTGTCCAGTGATATATTTTCACACACAAGAATACAACCCTGAATGACATCCAGCTACCAATCAAAGCTGTGTTTTCACCCAATTAATTCTCACGACACTGATATCAGACTCAGTTTAGCTCTGAACACCGCGGTCTACAGACCCCACGGTTTAGCTCTGAACACCGCGGTCTACAGACCCCACGGTTTAGCTCTGAACACCACGGTCTACAGACCTTACGGTTTAGCTCTGAACACCGCAGTCTACAGACCCCACGGTTTAGCTCTGAACACCACGGTCTACAGACCCCAGGTTTAGCTAGTTGTTGACACTTCAGGCCAGAATACCGGCATGGTTTGTTTGAGACTCTACAACAATATACCGATATACAGACAGCATACTTCGGTAAAGTAGTTTTCAATTAAACCATCTTCTGTACCACAAATGTTTGCAAGCAACCGTGTGTGGTAGTTATCTAGAAAACCTCAGATCTCAGCAAAACCATCTGGATGGAGAGCACTCCAGGCAAGTGGAAATATAGCTTTATTTTATTTTTATATTATAATAAGTCACACATTGATCTTTTTATGATGTATGTTGCAGTTCCAGTTTTGCAGTTCCAGTTTTTTCCTTCATAGAAATAACAGATATCTTCATTATTTAAAAAATAATAATAATACAATTATTATTGCTGCTTTTCTGACCATTCTGGCTGTTCATTCGTAACCTGACAAGCATTATCCACTTTCGTGGGACAAAATCTGATATGCTGCCACGTGTGTTTCTGTACGCTTCCTGGTAACCATTGTTAACGCACAAGAAAAAACCTCTCCTAATGACTGAGTCACCTGCGTGGAGCGGTTGAAATTGTCGTTGAGTGGGTGTAGCTTTTGGGATATGCTTAATGCAAGTACTATTCCAAAGACACCATTACTGTCAGCGCCGGGACAAAGTTGTGTGCAATGAGCACACTCATGCTGCCCACTACACCACACACTGCATTACTCACAAAACCCTCAGCCAGAGCCTACTCAGGACCGCACCACACAATGACTCAAAGGCATATTACACAACCAAACACAATGTATTACTGTTATTCTTTGATTGTCACTTTGGTTAAATAAAAATATATAAAATTGGTATGATATGTCATAATAAAAAATCCCAAATAATGTATGTACAGTGCCAGAGGACATATTAGGTCTTTCCACTTCAAGATCATAAGACAGGACAAAGATCCTTGCTTGAGCGCACGCAAATTATGTTATACACAATTTTTTGTAGCACCCACAGCATATGCTAACATTGCTCAGGACAAACTGGAGCTGTTTGAACACCTTATTCAGTACCAGGACTCAATCGTTATTCGTCCTACAACCCGGGGGAGAAATGTTTTTCAGACATGTTTTTCAGACATTTCAGTGCATTCCATTACAATGCACTGCACTGCAAAAGGAGACTATTTTGTTCGACTGAATATTAAACATCAGACATGACTGCTTTTAGTCCAAATTAAATATTGACAAAGTGATGTCGACACAGTAGCTTTGATGTCAACTACTCGATACCTTGGGATAAGCAGCTAACTTAGCTAGTCATTCACGTTTGGCTACTCGGTCTCGAAAAAGTATTTTATTAACTTTGGCATTCAGCTAGCTAGCTAGAAAGATACTCGGTTATTGACAGAAAAAATATATATTGCCAGTGGTAGCATATAGGTAGACTACCTGCTTATCTGGTTAACTCGCCACTGAGACAAGTGCCAACAACGTCAATGGGTCATGATGCAAGCGGTTAAGAGACTACAGTTAGTTAGCGTTAGCTAGTCTAGCTAATTAGTGCAACACAGGCTAGAACCTGATGTAACTTGATGTACCAAACTAGCTAGCTAGCGAGAAACGATTTTTCCACAATGCACCAAATGTAGCTAACGTTAGTAAGTTAGCTCGCTAAAGCAACATCAACCCTATTGCCCGCTACACCAAGTTAGCATCGATATTCACTGGGTACACAACAACACTGGAAACGGCTGAATGTGGTGTATGCATTGGTTGTAAAGCGTGCCCAAGCAACAGCATGTAATATCGGGAAAAATCACAAAAATAATATCTTCGAGATTTCGTTCCACTTGCTTCAATTTCTCCCGCTCCTCGCAGGCTTACCTTCGGATAGCTCCAAATCCAACTCCGCCAACTGGTCCCTGACCTCTTTAGGTAGCGATGACAGATCCACTCCTCGGTCCGCCATAATTGCATGGACTATAAAGAATGACGTTTCTACTATTAAAAATAGATTTGAGTTTTAAACTATTCAAAAAATCGTTCTTTGGGACACAAGACGTGAACTGAAAACCGGGTTACAAGCCATCAGTGCGTTTCTCTGGCTCCGCCATACTGGGGAATTTCACCGTGTGGAATCTGTCACATGATACCGTTTCCCTAGAGCGAGAAAGCTAACCCAGCTAAGTCCCGAACAGTCAGAAGCCGAGTTGTGGCTAAGCACTATAATGACGCCGTGTGGATACATGTGGGGGTTTTCTCCATTTGGTCGTGCTTTCTAATTTATACAAAATGCACACAGTAGCCTGCTGAGCTTCTACCAACAATGACTATCGTGGTTAGGGACCCCCACCTCCAAAAAAAAAAGGCTAAAACTTGACATGAAAAAATGTATAGGAAGTGGGATTTTCTCGTGTTGTTTCCCTGACAAATGTGGTTTCGATACAATGTTCATCCTCGACGTTTGAAGTGTCATTTTAAAAACGTCGTATGTCAAAAGGTTTAACCCCAGAGTAGACAATTCACTATTTAATGTCCAGAACTGACTGACGAACGGACGAACGAAAGAACGCCTCGCGGCACAACGTCCGGAGGGACTGGGAAACACAAGACCCACGGTTTCCAGTGGAATCTCGCACTGCCGTGATCCAGAGTACGCACTGCAGTGCTTAGGAGTACCGTATGCACTCTGGAGCACGGAATTACGGTAGCAAGGAAAGTTTTGTTGATGAATGGGAGGCACACCTCAACTGAAGACTTTCTGTGGTCAATGTGGAACTCTTTTGACTGGAGAAGATGCGATGACTCATATGAGAAAGTGTTTGACTGATGATCAGCGGTGCGTTCCTCCATCAATTCTGAAATGGAGCCTGAATTTTCCATTGCTTTCTATAGACAAGGTGTGGTCTGATATTAGTTTTCAGTGCCAAACAAAGTGAAATAAATAAATAAAGTGTTGCATAACTATTATCTTACACCGGCTCATCTGTAACGGACAAGGTTATGAAATTGTCTCTTATGGGTAAATTCCACATACACAAGTCTAGGGTTATGTCCACAAAACCAAATGGAAGATTATTTTGTATTGATTCTGGGGTGCCCAGGATGAAGCACCAGGCTTCCTGGCACTGGCAGCCGTGGCAAACCCCTTTGGATGGCCATGGCAGGTACATGGCCACTGCTGCGGCTCTGGGGGACTCTGGGTGACAGTGTGGCAGACTCCGACAACACCCCAGGGCTGGCCGGCTGAGCTGTGGCCTCCAGCAGATGGGCCCAGGCCAGGCCAGTGCAGGCTCTGGACAGGGCAGTGGGGTTGCAGGCTCTGCTGCAGTCTCTGGACAGGGCAGTGGGGTAGCAGGCTCTGTGCAGTCTCTGGACAGGGCAGTGGGGTAGCAGGCTCTGCTGCAGTCTCTGGACAGGGCAGTGGGGTTGCAGGCTCTGCTGCAGTCTCTGGACAGGGCAGTGGGGTAGCAGGCTCTGCTGCAGTCTCTGGACAGGGCAGTGGGGTAGCAGGCTCTGGTGCAGTCTCTGGACAGGGCAGTGGGGTAGCAGGCTCTGGACAGGGCAGTGGGGTTGCAGGCTCTGGACAGGGCAGTGGGGTTGCAGGCTCTGGACAGGGCAGTGGGGTAGCAGGCTCTGGACAGGGCAGTGGGGTAGCAGGCTCTGCTGCAGTCTCTGGACAGGGCAGTGGGGTAGCAGGCTCTGGTGCAGGCTCTGGACAGGGCAGTGGGGTAGCAGGCTCTGCTGCAGTCTCTGGACAGGGCAGTGGGGTAGCAGGCTCTGTGCAGGCTCTGGACAGGGCAGTGGGGTAGCAGGCTCTGCTGCAGTCTCTGGACAGGGCAGTGGGGTAGCAGGCTCTGGTGCAGTCTCTGGACAGGGCAGTGGGGTAGCAGGCTCTGGTGCAGTCTCTGGACAGGGCAGTGGGGTAGCAGGCTCTGCTGCAGTCTCTGGACAGGGCAGTGGGGTAGCAGGCTCCAGTGCAGCCTCTGGACCAGGCATCCCTGGACCCCGAGTCTTTGGCAGGCTGGTGGCAGCTGGCATGAAAGGCTTCTCTGGAGGGCCAGATGGAGCTGGCAGTGAGGACTCCTCTTCCAGAGGGCTCACAGGGCCCTTTGGGACAGGACAGGGCGGGACCCTCACCTGGAGGGCCCACTGAGAGAGGCTGCGGGGGACACTCGTCTGGAGGGACTATGGGCCCAAACTAGGCATTGCCTATTTTAGTGGACTGTTTCTGTGGAATAAGACAAAGTTTCTGAACACTCCGTGATATTGTTCCTTTTTGCCAAAACCAACAAATAAGGCGCTGGCAGAGTTCTGTGGAAGGCTACATGACTTGTGCATATTGATCCCGTAGAGGCATCTATCCTGCCTACAGTACCGCCCATAAAACGGACAGCTTGGGGGTATGCCCCGTTGCCAGAATCGATGTGAACGCCCCTCACAACAGCTAACGTTCATTTATTGAGCTAGGATTAGTATTAACACCTAAAATGCTGTGCCAAATATTTGCAAAATATAGTGAAAATCCCTGAAACGTATAGAGGTGGTGGCGATCTCAGTTGTACTCCACCATTACGTTTGAAAGTTTATATTTTACTTCATTGCTTGTATTAGTACACAATGTACTCCTGAATGCATGAACACTCCAGCCAACTGTCTATATCTACTGGCATTTATAGGACACAGTAATTAGCGATAGCTACATTTATATAAATAACAGTTGACGAGATAAGAAGAAAGAGAGCACTGGTGGATGTTTGGGATCATTGCCCTTCTGTGGCATGAACTTCCAATGAGTTTGAAGTCATTTGATTTAACTTGAGCACATCATATCCTTTGGTACACTTCAGAATTAATTCTGCTGCTGCTGTCAGCGGTTACATTATCAGTGAAGGTAAGTGAACCAATATCTGGGGCAGCTATACTTGCCCCACATTTTGGCACTCTTTGGCATTATCGATCATACAAAGGACAAACTGATTGTACAATTAGGATAACTATCTCACTATCTGGCAATGCTGCAAAGTAAAAATTTTCCTCTCCGTACAAAGTAGCATTCAGGTGCGTTCAGTCACTGCCTCTCATGCACCGATAAGAGAGGGTGTTTAGCCATGGTGGCACTGTGCTTCAACCCCACTGTGCTCTGACTCCTTATTCAATCCCTCACTGTCCAGATGGGGCCTAATGGACAAGATATGGGAACACCCTTATGTTTATTAAGCAAACGTAATTATCTGTGCCGTTTTATCATACATTATTTTCGAATATAATTGGGTCTTTTGGCTGGTGTGTGAAACCTGTGGATTGTGGGGGAAGTTTAAGCTAGTCCTCACAATCTCAATAGGTGGCATACACCAGCCAATAGGAAAATAAAAATAACAGAGATTCTCAGTATGTACATGCATTTGAGAAACTATTTTATTTAGAATAAAACTAAAACCATTAGATTTCGGGTATTTGAGATAAATCCTGAACATTTTTTATTTTGCAAATATGACACTTTGAGACATGGACACTCAGACATGAAGTACTGTATGGTGACTCGACTGCCAGTACAGCGAGAGCCATACCAGACATAAAACCTTACGGAATGATCAGACCCTTTTGTTCAGTCACATTTTAATATATTAGGAAACTAGAACAATCTTAAGGAAGAAAGTGGATGCCCTCCCGAAATGGAAAAGAAAAAAACAAAACAAAAAAAAAGTAATTACAAGTGAAGCATTAATAAATCATGGTATTTCAATTGTCTAACAGTAGCTATTCAAGAACAAAAATAAAAAATGTCACTGACTATTACAGAGTTGAAAAGCTGAATAAGGACTATTCAAATGCATTTACCTGGCTTATCTGCGGGACTGCAATCATCAAGGTACAGGCACGAGGCAGCTACCACAGGGGGTTCCACTGGGGGTCAGAACTGCTTATACACCCACGCTGTGAACTTCCCAAAAACAAAGTCCTGGACAAAACCAACCAAGTCAAGACATGCTGTTGCATTCCAGACTATTTCTGGTGCCGTCTACAGATTGGGCATGATCTGCTGCACACAAGACATTATGGAAAGAGGCCAGTAATGGCTGGAGAACTGAAAGAAGACCATGTTATAATTGTAAGCAGTACAGATATGGGGGGGCCTGTATCAGGAGGCCTGTCCATAGGAGGCGCTACAGTCCTGTGGGCCTTCCTCATCCTCCTCAGTCCAGGTCAGTACAGCTGTGTCCATCACAGGCTAGGTAAGCTGGCAGTCAAACCAAGGAAGTATTAAAAGTTCCCAGTGGATTCATGAAGGTTAATCACAATCAAATGAGAACGTAGGTTTCCCCATCACTTTGAGGCCTATACAAAAGTAATATTCTCTTTTTTTTTTTTTTTTTTTTTGCACTTCCTCATGATGGTTCTGTGTACATGTACCAACAAATTTAAAGGATTAACATGGTGGTTGAATGTGACACTTGCCACTCGTCTTTAGGCAACAAAACAAACTTTTTATTTTATTTTTATTCAGTCGTTCAGCCAGCTAAATAAATATAACCAGGAATAGTCTAACAGTCCTTAAAATGCACTCTAATGCAAGTTAACCTAACGTTAGTCAAATATTTGCATTGCCTTGCCTGGAGGCCAGCGGCGCAAACTGTGGGTAAAGGGAGTGGTTATCCTTGTGTGACGTACTCTGAGGAGAACACTCAACTGGTTGAAAATAGGACCCTAAATTTAAAATGCCTACTTCTACAAAATTGAAGAATGGACAGATTTAATACTTGTTGCGTTTCTTCAATGCCCCCCTGTGCAAATTGCAAATAGAAGCATAGAAAGTGCGACCAACCACCATGTTACCCCTTGAAGAAAAACAAACCCTTTGCTCCTAAAAAAAAAAACAAAAAAACAGAAATAACCTTGGGAGTCCTGAGGCACTGCAAAAGGTAATTTCTTAGGCAGATTAAACTTCTTTCATACTTACACAGGATATGTGTGTGTGAGTGTGTGTCAGAAATAGTGTTACAAAGTTAACATCAAGCAGATCAGTGCTAATGAAGAAACAGATTAGAATGAAACCAGCACAGTAACGACTCCACACAGATGCTCGTTACTGACAGTACCCTGGGTACATTAGCACATACACAGGTCACACCTGAAAGGCGTGCGCACGCACGCACGCACGCACGCGCGCACGCGCACACACACACACACAGCTGAGCAAACCCATCTAGCTTTACTGTACCTGGCCTACTGGCCACCCATAGCCAGATTGTGCCTCCATTTCTGGGAATTCATTCTCACAATGTTAAGATGTACACCCACCCTTTTAATAGATTTACGTCACATACATGAACCACACAAACATGCACAATGAGCGTGATGCATTTGATCCCTAACATTTGTTAAGCGCCGATTTGCCTCTGTCTAACATTTGCCTTTCAAAGTCTAATCTGCCTTACCGAAATTCATCCTGCAATCCAGGGAGGCAGCCATGATAAACGGTTAAAATCTATTTAATTAGATACGCATTAGTTTGTATTAAACATATGCAAGAGGACCTTTCACAGCACTTACTGTATTTAATTTGTACTCTAAATCTAAACGGTTTTTAGTTGGCTATACTTGACAAGCCTGCACAACAACAAGCATCATTACAGTAGATAGCTAGCAAGAAAGCTATTTTAAAACCTAACCTAACTGGGCCATGTAGACTAGCACAGCATTCACCTTGATTAAATTGGCCAAATAGTCAAGGCAAGACATTGCCGTAATTCTCTTTAGTCATAGTTGAGAATCACACATTCATTTAAAGTAAAAAATATATATATCAATTCCCCAATTTCTTGAAAATCTAAATTGAATTGGTATAGAATGAATGAGTGGAGAAAGTGAACAGAAACATAATGACTAATGTGGCCATCATACAGGATGTGTATATTACACACGTCTTGCTCATTCTCTGGCCTGTGTGGAGTTAGCACGTTAGCTTGATTGCTAGCCTGCTCATAAACAACTCGCCCAAACAGTCATGTATTCACACTGGATCCCCTGGAGTATTGAGTACAGAATTTCAGATAATAAAACCACCCCGCTAAAAAGACTGACCGCTCCCACTATGAGGACAAACAGTCTTCTGTAGCTAGCTTCCTAGCTAACGGATTAAAAAAACCAAATAAACCTTTTGAATTTGCTAGCAAGCTCAAACTGCAATGTTCGCAAGCGAGCTAGTCGCGCAGATTTCATGACTTGCAAGATAAAATGGTATGAGCTAATAAGTAAGGCAATAGCCTGCATATACAGTACCAAACTTTTGTTTTCTAACCTTTATGTAGTAATTATGTTTACAGATCAGCTGGTATTTATATATAATTTTGACATTGTGGTATTCCAAACACTTCATTTTTACAGGGTAGGTTGACTGAGCATGCATGCTCTGACAGCAACGCCCTGTTGACACCCCAGGAGTTACCCCAAACTGCACCGCATCTTTGGATTGTGGGAGGAAGAGGAACCACAGGAACGGGAGAACATGCGAACTCCACACAGAAAGGCTCGGCCAGGATTCGAACCCCCCACCTTCCTTGCTGCAGCTGTTACCCACTGCACAACTATGACTCCAAAGTTTGCTTCACTAGGTGAGAAAAGACCGACTTTCCAACAATGTGAACAACAAGTTGAATAGGTTTTTAAAAATATTTTGAGTAAAAAATATTAAATGTAAGAAGGTAAACTGTCACAATGCAATCTCCGCTATCGTGTACAAAATGAAATGTCTGCTAAGATTTAAAACGTTGGTATTTGGTATAATTGGCATTTTTTTGACAATGAAATTTAACAAAACATTAATGTTTCATAAAACTAACACACAGGTGTTTACAATCAAACACTAACCAGATATGCTATGGTAGCCAGTAGGTGCACAGTAATGCAGCTAGCAGCTAATGAGTCGGCATATTATATGTAAAATGAAGCGCAGTGGCACAAATGATCATTTGCAAGTGGAAGCGATTACCTGGGAGCAAAAACAGGTGTGAGCCTGGCCCCCTTGGCTCAGTGAGTCAAAAGATATCTAGAGTGAGCCAACGATATCTAGAGTGAGCCAACGATATCTAGAGTGAGCCAACGATATCTACAGTGAGCCAATGATTTCAGAGCCAACGATATCTAGAGTGAGCCACTGAAACAAGGCCAACCCCCCCAGTTACAGTCACTCAGACCAATAAATAATACAGAAGATACCACAGGAGATGGGCTGACAACAGGAAGTGACATCACAAACCTTCCCCTGATCTCAAAACTTGAAAAAAATTTCAAAATTAAAACCCGAAAATGGTGGGGAGATTTGTAAATCTGCTTTATACTATTAACAGCAGTAGCCAGAAGTGTACACAGGAGGTTTAAGCGGCTGAGAAGAGGCCAAAGCTGGACACACAGGGCCCTGGATCCGCGCCCCTGGATCGCTGCAGGGTCTGCTGGCATCCATCTTGAATTCTGGCCCAAGAAACAAGGTGAGGCGAGTGAAATGTCTAAAAACCTTCTGCAGATGATCAATGAACAGCCAACAGAGTATCAACAGAAACAAGCAAACTCTGCGGACTCTCTAGGACTAAAGTTGGGTCACTTGCCCGAATGCAAAAGCATGAATGTTACAGGGCCAAAAAAAACACCCTTCTTCCTCAGCTGCGTGTTGAAATAAGACTAGGATCAGAGCAGCAGCACAGAAACTAGAGGGGACTGCTTGGTTTTTGTCCTGCCCATGACATCTGATTGACAGCCCTCATCGAGAGCCCAGAGAGCTTCATGGCCGCACCAACCGGAGACAGAAGGAACTGGATTCTACAAGATCCCAACCCTTCCCAGCCTTCAACCTACCGACACGGGGAGCAGTGGCCACCAAGCAGACATTTTACATTCGGCCCGAGAGGAAACGGAGGCTTCTGCCATGCAATTTTAGGCAATTAAAACCCGAAAAGGGAACTGCATCACTTTAACAGTCGGTTGTTGTGAGGGTGGGTATTGGGGTCGTAGTGGGGTCAGGAAGATGGTTTAGAGGGGGGGGGGGAGAGGGGGAGCAGTATAGCCCACGTAGTCTATTATGGCAAGGTGAAAAGGAATTTATCCATTCCCAGTTCATTCCGACACTCCCACAGATCCGGAAGCCGAAGGGGGCTGGGAGTGTGGGAACGGCGAGACCAGGAGTGTGGGAACCCGACTCCGTTCTCACAGCCCCTGTCCCCCCGCCCCCCCGCCCCCTCAGCTGTGTCAGTTTTTAAAGGAGTTCCAGAGGGGCGTCGCCGTCCTGCTCATCATCTGCCGGAGGGGTGGGACTGTGGTGCCACGATGACCTGGGAGGCCCCGTGGGAGGCCCCGGGGGGCCGCTGGCTGCCCATCCCCGCCAGCACGGACATGGCCACCACCTCCGCCGGGGCCCGCTGGCTCAGGCCGTTGGCCCGTCCTCCCGGGCTGGGTGCCAGGGAGCCGTGCTGGATCACCTGGGCCGGGGAGCCCTTGGGTTCCACGGGGTCTTTCGGGCTCTCCTCTCCGACTGAGGGGCAGACAAAACAACGTCAGGCAGGCGGTCTTATATGACTGTAGATGACACTCTCCACCAAGGCTATTCAACTCCAGTCCTCAGGACCCACTTGCCAGAAGACTTTTTTTGTAACCAGGAACCAACACCTCTGATTTAATGATTGAACCAATAAAACCACGACAATGCCGTTGATTCGTTAAATGAGGCGTGAGAGTTCCTGTTGACAACAAAAACATTCTGGCAAGAATGGGGCGACATGGCTCAGGCAGTAAGAGCAGTCGTCTGGCAGTCGGAGGGTTGCCGGTTCGATCCCCCGCCCGGGCTGTGTCGAAGTGTCCCTGAGCAAGACACCTAACCCCTAAATGCTCCTGATGAGCGGGTCGGTGCCTTGCATGGCAGCCAATCGCCGTCGGTGTGTGAGTGTGTGTATGAATGGGTGAATGAGAAGCATCAATTGTACAGCGCTTTGGATAAAGGCGCTATATAAATGCCAAATTTACCAATTTACCAAGTGGGTTCCAGGGACTGGAGTTGAGAAACGCGGCTCTAGACCGGGGCATTCAACACCCGGAGGCCGAGAGGCCACGACGTCTGCAGGTATTTGCTCCAAAAATGCACTCCACCACCTGATTTCACCGACTATTTTACCTGCTTGGCTCATTTGTCATTTGTGAAATCAGGTGGAGTAACACATGGTTGAAGCAAATGCTTGCAGACACTGAGGACCCCGGGACCTGGAGTTGAGTAGCCTGGCTCAAGATAACAGGAAGAAACAAGCCTAGAAGCATAATGCACAGACTTGCAAGCGTGTCAAAGATACTGTGGAAAACGACTGGCCTGCTTGAGCTCCTCTACAGCACCTTGGGGTAATTATACATTCAGATTTCTCTTTTCAAGTCCGCACTAGAAAACATTTCGGTTTCATTACGCAATGTATTTGGTTCAATCTTAGTCGATAAATCCACTAGAGTCTCTCGTCAATACAAAAATGGAAAGAACGAGAAACATGATGGTGTCTGGTACAGTCGTGTCATAATTATCGTTTTTATCCGCCAAGAGGTAAATAACGGGGACGTAGTCCGTGTACGACTACTGGGTTATGGCATATCGGCCTGCCTGTGTGGGAGGGAGGGCTATCGCAGGTTGACAGTAAAAGCCCTGAAACGCCCCGGGGGGTTTGACCGAGCGCTCTCACCCAGGTAAGCGGCCTTCTTCTGGAGAGCGGTCACGGGGCAGTCCTTATGGGCCAGGAGCAGCTGCTTCAGATGGGTCACCTCGTTCCGCAGCACGGTCACCTCGTTCTGACGGGCAAGACGGCACGGGACAGGTTTACACAGAGCCATGAGAGGGAGTGTCGTCCGTCCATTTAACAACAGCTCGCCTGGCAGTCGGGAGGTAGCCGGTTGGATCTCCTCCCCCCTCGGGTGTGTCAAAGTATCCCTTAGCAAGACACCTTAACTCCCAATTGCTCCCAACAAGCTGGTACCTGTTCACCATTGGTGTGTGAGTGTGTGAATGAGAGGCATCAACTGTAAAGTGCTTTGGTTAAAAGGGCTACAGTCCCTGCCAAGAGTATTTAAACAGCAAGGCCAATTCCTTTGTTTTTGCAATACACCAAATCTATTTTTCGTTTGAGATAAAAAGATGAACACGATACAAGAGTTCAGTATTTCAGCTTTTATTTTCTGGTATTTACACATAGATGTGTTAAACTACTTAGAACATAGCACCCATGGTATCAGACCAACCAATTTTTTGGTGAGCAGAAGTATTGGAACAGAGATTACTTAAGTAAATGAAAGTAAATAACACTTAATATTTGGTAGCATTTCCCTTCCTTGCAATAACTGCATTACGGCTGTGACCCACTGACACCACCAAACTGTTGCATTCTTCTTTTGTGAAGCTTTTTTTACTGCAGCCTCTTTCAGTTGTTGTTTTCATGGGGTTTTCCCCTTTAATCTCCTCTTCAGGAGGTGAAATGCATGCTCAAATGGGTTATGGTCTGGTGATTGACTTGACCACTTTTTCCTCCCTAATGAAGTCCATTGTTGTGTTGGCAGTGTGTAATTGAGTAATTTTTGAGTAATTGTCTTGCTGCACGATGAAGTTCCACCCAATTAGTTTGGACTTCACAGATGAGCCTGTACTGAATGTTTTGAATCATGAGCAGATCCCTTCTTTCTCCACACTTTGGCCTTTCCATCATTCGGTAGAGGTTAATCTTGGTCTCATCAGTCCAACCTTGTTCCAGAACTTTTGTGGCTCATCTCTGTACGTCTTGTAATCTCAATGTAATTGTAATCCTGCCTTACTACTGATGAGTGGTTTGCTTCTTGTGGTATAGCCTCTACAGCGGGTAAAATAAGTATTGAACACGTCACCATTTTTCTCAGTAAATATATTTCTAAAGGTGCTACTGACATGGAATTTTCACCAGATGTCGGTAACAACCCATGCAACCCACACATGCAAAGAAATCAAACCTTAGATGTCCATAAATTAAGTTATGTGTAATAAAATGGAATGACACAGGGAAAAAGTATTAACAGTGAGCACTGTTGGGGCCATAATCCGGAAGTGGAAACAACATCATTTCACCATAAACGGGCTACGACCAGGTGCTCCTCGTAAGATTTCTGACAGAGGAGTCAAAAGAATTATCAGAAGAGTTGTCAAGAGCCAAGGACCACTTGTGGAGAGCTTCAGAAAGACCTGGACTTAGCAGGTACAATTGTTTCAAAGAAAACAATAAGCCATGGCCTGTATGCATGCTCACCACGCAAGACTCCATTGCTGAAGAAAAAATGTTGAAGCTTGTTTAAAGTTTGCTGCACAACATTTAGACAACCCTGTGAAATACTGGGAGAATATAGTCTGGTCAGATGAGACCAAAATTGAACTCTTTGGATGCCATAATACACACCATGCTTGGAGGTCAAATGGCACAGCACATTACACAGTGTGACCACACCCGCTGTATATTTCTGGTCTCCAAGTATTCATCGAACATTTGATTGAGATACCTTCTCTTGTGATGTCACTGACTGACATTTTGGGGGTTTCTTTCCACAGCATTCTGTCATCAACTGCTATTGTTTTCCTTGGTCAACCTGTTCAATGTCTGTTACCCAGTACAGCAGTGGATTATTTCTTTTTCAGGACATTCCAAGTTGTTGTGCAATGGCTCTGATATTTTCTAAGCTTCAAAATGGCTTGCTTTTTTTTCTCTCCCAAAGACAGTTCTCTGGTCTTCATGTTGGTTTATCTTTTCTAACAAAAATGAAGTCTTCACAGGCAAAATCCAAGGCTAAAACCAAGAGTAGACATTCAGAACTATTTATTGTTTAACCAATCCATAAATCTAACAGGACACATCTGGGCAACAAGAAACACCACTCAGTTCCAATACCTTTGCTAAAAATTAGGTGGTCTGATACAAACGGTGCTACGTTCTAAGTTGTTTACCAAATCTAGATAAAAATACCAGGAAATAAAAGCTGAAATTTGGATCGATCATCTCATGTAATTACATCTTTTGATATCAAACTCAATTGTCTTCGGTGTATAGCAAAAACAAAGGAATTGGCCTTGCTGTTACAATACTTTTGGAGGGGACTGTACATAAATGCAGTCATTTACCCATCCACGCATTTTCGATTTGACGGATCTAGATATCTGCTGCGGCTCACCCTGATACAACAGACCTCACAGGACAAAGTTTTCGTAGCAGTCATGTTTACATTCGAAAAATTCAACAACAGCGACTCTTTCCAAATATATTCACAGGGTTACTCACGAACATCAAAAACAAGGTCAAAAACTAGTACGCAAACAGTGCGTGACCGTGCACAATCTCACCCAAAGACCAAAGCACTCTGGGGTGCAGTGACAACATTGTATTATAAATGTCACTAACTTCATCCAAGCAGGTAGTAGTGTGTGCCTGGGGGTGTAGGAGGGGTTGGGAGGTGGTGTGAGTGGGAGAGATAGAAGCATAAAACCAAAAGCCGTTGTTAGTTGCCTTTAACAGTCCACACACAACAAAACGGGTTGTGTGTGTCACTTAACATGATATTTTAGTTCAACAACATGTGAGGAACACATGAATGCTGTTTGGCCCTAAAGAGACAGTACACCATGACCATTGTCACATAACAAATGGAGAAATGCACTTAATGTACAGACTCCGTGAGCACAGTCAGGTCACAGAAACTGGCTGTCACAGGCAGACCTGGCTGCCCAGAGACAACAGGCTGTGCTCCTACTGTGATCAAAGCAGCACTCCCTTCCGGAATGCACCAACAGCCAGGACGTACAAAAATGCATTTTGTAAAACAGAGAGAGAGAGAGACATGGAGAGAGAGAAAGAGTGACCACACACTTGCAATTAAAAAGGGCAGACACCACAAATACATGGTTGGCAAAATAAAAATGTGTATGTAGTCACTGCAAGACAAGAGAGGTGGAAACAGATGCACTTTATCCTACATTGTAAAAAATATTTAGAGACTCGGACGCATTGTTTTTAAAATGTATCTGTAATTATAAAAGATTTCCTTTCCCAAAGCAATCAGAAAAAGGTACAAAACCTGCTAGGGCCAACAGCTCCAATAGCTGCAAAGTACATCATTGCTTGCCATAACCTGGGACACTGGTTGACCACCAAGAATCTATTTATTTTGTTCATAATTAGTTTATATTTCTTCTTTCCCTAATTTTCCTTTTTCCTGTATTATTATTATTATTATATAGGCACTCAATGTTGACATTACCACAGGCTAAATTGTTGTAAACACAACATTGTTTGTATTTAATGAGGTTTGTATTCAGATTCAGATTCCTTTCTGTATGTAAGCATTGGCTAAATATACAAATGTATTTCATCCCAAAAAACATTTTGAATTTGAATTTGAAAGAAAGAGAAAGAGAGAGAGAGAGAGAGAGAGAGAGGGAGGGAGGTAGAGAGAGGGAGAGAGAGGAAGGGAGGGAGAGAGAGAGAGAGAGAGGGAGAGAGAGAGAGAGGGAGGGAGGGAGAGAGAGGGAGGGAGAGAGAGAGAGGAGAGACAGAGAGAGCAACAGAGAGAGAGAGAGAGAGAGAGAGAGAGAGGAGAGACAGACAAAGACAGAGGGAGGGAGGGAGGGAGGGGGGGGAGAGAGAGAGAGAGAGAGAGAGAGAGGGAGAGGGAGGGAGGGAGGGAGGGAGGGAGAGAGAGGGAGGGAGGGAGGGAGGGAGAGAGAGGGAGGGAGAGAGAGAGAGACACACGGGACTCACGGACAGATTGACGTTCATGGAGGTGAGTTCCTCGGCCTTCTTCTCCAGAGCCCCGACCCACACTTTGCGCTTCTGCCGGCAGCGGGAGGCGGCGGCCCGGTTCCTCTCCAGGAAGCGCTGCCTGCGCTCGTCCGGGTCGTCATCGCCCGCCCTCCGCCGCCGGCCCCCGGTGGGCTGGGCTGGGGACACCTGGGGGGGACAGGGGGAGGGGGAGGGGGAGGCCCAGTCAATGACGGGGCACTCAATCTGGTTCAGATAGAGCAGTGGTCCTCACTCCTGGTCCAGGGGAGCTGCAGGGTGTGGCTGGTTTTCGTTTTTCGCCTTAATATCAGCAACCATTTCAGCACCCAAGAATCCAGACGAGGTGAGTTAACTGTGTAACCGACTGCTTTAATTGATCAAAAGCCAGCGGCTCTCCAAGACCAGGACCACTGGGCTGGAGCATCTGTGCTTATGTTCAGAGTCCTGGGAACGCATAAACACTTCATCAGTTCCGCACCGTACGGGCCCTGTGCATCCTACATGAGCCAGCTCTTCTGAGGGCTCCAGCGAGTGGCCCTGCTCACGGAGCAGAACAGCACACAGTCATACGGACACATTTACTCAAACTCGGCTCCAGCCACAGACACCCGGCTCCCAGACCAGTCTCAGGCCAGCTTTCTTGGCATCAGAGGAGGGTGGCGACACTCAGACACGACTGGTTCCTACTCCGCTACATACACCAACAACAACAAATATCCTCCAGCAAAATCCCAGGAATCTGTCTTGTTTTCTTTTCCCCACTAAAGTTTTAACTGGCAGTTTTATACATCAAGCTAAAGATATACTCTGGGAGATTCCGTTTCATTCAGTACCTGAGGCTGTATGAGGGTTGGGGTGGGGCAGTACCTGAGGCTGTGTGAGGGTGGGGGTGTTGGGGTGGGGCAGTACCTGAGGCTGTGTTGGGGTGGGGCAGTACCTGAGGCTGTGTGAGGGTGGGGGTGTTGGGGTGGGGCAGTACCTGAGGCTGTGTTGGGGTGGGGCAGTACCTGAGGCTGTGTGAGGGTGGGGCAGTACCTGAGGCTGTGTTGGGGTGGGGCAGTACCTGAGGCTGTGTGAGGGTGGGGCAGTACCTGAGGCTGTGTGAGGGTGGGGCAGTACCTGAGGCTGTGTTGGGGTGGGGCAGTACCTGAGGCTGTGTTGGGGTGGGGCAGTACCTGAGGCTGTGTGAGGGTGGGGCAGTACCTGAGGCTGTGTGAGGGTGGGGCAGTACCTGAGGCTGTGCGGGGCTGGGGGTGTCGGGGTGCTGGGACAGGATCTGGCCCTGCTCCTGTCTCTGGGGCACCATGGGGCTGGAGCCCACAGCCACGCCGCCGCCACCGCCATTCTGCTGGGACACCAGCGCTGCTTTCAACCTCTGAGGGAGAAACAGCAGTCAGCACTCCCACACTTACACACTGAGCATGGGGACAGAACACTAGCTAAAAAAGAAAGGGTAACGTTTTATTTTACACCCGTTACTTTCCTGGTGCCAGTTCATGAGGCAAATATTTTCATTTCAGAGGTGAGCGCTATACAGCGGGCGCTACCAGAGACGGATGGAGGAGGCGTGTCTCACCATCTTGGCGTCGGAGTGAGCGCTGTATCCGGAGGGCGAGGAGGACCCACTGCTAGCTCCGCCCAGCGGGGGACCCGGAATACCGGGAATGTTCGGCACCATGCAGAGCGGCCGGGCCAGCTGAGCAACACGGGCGTAAACACAGAGTCAGCCGCACGGATACAGGAAGGGGCGTAAACACAGAGTCAGCCGCGCGGATACAGGAAGGGGCGTAAACACAGAGTCAGCCGCACGGATACAGGAAGGGGCGTAAACACGGAGTCAGCCGCACGGATACAGGAAGGGGCGTAAACACAGAGTCAGCCGCACGGATACAGGAAGGGGCGTAAACACGGAGTCAGCCGCACGGATACAGGAAGGGGCGTAAACACGGAGTCAGCCGCGCGGATACAGGAAGGGGCGTAAACACGGAGTTAGCCGCACGGATACAGGAAGGGGCGTAAACACAGAGTCAGCCGCACGGATACAGGAAGGGGCGTAAACACAGAGTCAGCCGCGCGGATACAGGAAGGGGCGTAAACACAGAGTCAGCCGCACGGATACAGGAAGGGGCGTAAACACAGAGTCAGCCGCACGGATACAGGAAGGGGCGTAAACACGGAGTCAGCCGCGCGGATACAGGAAGGGGCGTAAACACGGAGTCAGCCGCGCGGATACAGGAAGGGGCGTAAACACGGAGTTAGCCGCACGGATACAGGAAGGGGCGTAAACAGAGAGTCAGCCGCACAGATACAGGAAGGGGCGTAAACACAGAGTCAGCCGCACGGATACAGGAAGGGGCGTAAACACGGAGTCAGCCGCACGGATACAGGAAGGGGGGGGGTTTAACAATCACTGATATTAAACACATTTTCTCTGTCCTTATCACTGATGCAAAAAAAAAAAATCTTCTCCCTGTTAGATGAGATGAAAACCAGTCTAATACCACCTCTGATAGACCAACCCAGTTTTCCGTGCAATATAACAATATTTTGTGATGAACTGGGTCAAACAGCGATATGACCCAAGAAGACTAGGGCAGATAAATTGAGCACACTGATATGACTGTGTTATTGTAGGGACATGGAGACAGTGTGGCACTCACTGATATGACTGTGTTATTGTAGAGACATGGAGACAGTGTGGTACTCACTGATATGACTGTGTTATTGTCGGGACATGGAGACGGTGTGGTACTCACTGATATGACTGAAGCCATCTGGCCGGGGCTGGGGAGCAGGGGCACTGCCTGCCCGTTGGGGAGGTGCATCATCATGGAGTACGGTCCTGTTGGGGATCTGGAGAAAGAGGAGGAGAGCCTAGAGCCGGAGGTACAACTACTGATACTGAAGCGCCACCATAGCCCAAATTACCCCATGGGGGGGGGGGGGGGGGGTATTTGATTGTATAAGCTGAACTAAACAAATGACTTACTTCAGCTTATTATTGCATAGGGGGTTCAACAAGCTACGGAACCATGGGGCTTCACTCTTAGTCAGGGTTTGGTGAGGACTACATGAGGGTTGGTTTTGTTACTTTGTAAAACAGGCAGAGGGTGTGTACTCTTGTTCACGTCACTCTTCAGTAACCAGGCGCGTGACATCACCAGCGAGGGCGTGGCCGGCCTGCGGTACTCACCCCAGCTGACGGTTGGAGGGCGGGGCCTGTGTGATGACAGACGTGGGGGAGGGCAGGGTGGGGTGCAGGGGGTCATAGCCCAGGTGGAGGGGCAGTGAGCCAGGCCGCACAATGGCTGGGGTGGGAGCAGAGCTGACCGTGGGAGTCTGTGGAATGGGCTACCGACACAGCACAGTCAGTACCCCAGCCAGTGTCCCCAGTCTGTACCCCCAGCAGTCAGTACCCCCAGTAGTCGGTACCCCCAGCAGTCAGTACCCCCAGTCTGTACTCCCAGCAGTCAGTACCCCCCGTCAGAACCCCCAGCAGTCAGTATCCCCCAGACAGTCAGTACCCTCAGTCAGAACCCCCGGTCAGAACCCCCAGTAGTCAATATCCCCCAGACAGTAACCCAGTCAGTAACCCAGTCAGCACCCCAGTCAGCACCCCAGTCAGCACCCCAGTCAGCACCCCAGTCAGCACCCCAGTAAGGGTGCTAATTAACATGCTTCTATGAAAGTGTGCGTGGACATTGGCGGAGTGGACAGGGGTTACCGTGGGCTCACTGGACTCTGTGTCGGACATGCTGGAGACGGAGTTGGGGCTGTTGGGAGGGGAGGAGTCCAGCTCCACCGAATTCTCCTGCTTCACCTTCACTTCAGAGGGAGTCTGCAGGGACCACAGACACAGACACTCATTACCCAAACACATTATTATTATTAATTATGTTACTGTTTCACTTCTTGGCAGCCAACTGTTTGTTTGAGAGAAAGTGTGAGAGCAAGCAAGAACATCTCAACTCAGTTAAACTGAATTAGATTGGCATCGTCACGGGCGAGAAACTAAAGCAGCTTTCCAGAGATCCAGATCTGACCCCCCCGCCCCCCCCCCCCCCCCCCACTCAGACCACACTTCAGCAGGCCTGAATCCCAGGACACCACAATGAGAACTACCTCAATTCTGCTTCCCCCATTCATTAGAAGTTCAAAAAGTAATCTGAATTTCTCGCCCCCAAACCAGCTGAAACAAAGCCTTCGCAGCACCGACGAGACCGCGGGGCTCACCGGGTGTTTGGCCGTCTTGTTGTTGTTGTCGTCGTCCTCCTGGGCCTTGCGGAACTCCTGCTCGAAGGAGCTGGCCAGCTCGCTGAAGAGCCCCACCTCCTCGCAGTTCTTCAGGAACCGCGTGGGCGTGGGCGTCTGGTCTGGGGCGGAGGAGAGAACAGTCACTCTCCACGATCTGCTCGACCGTCAGCATGGCGCTGCCAGACCCACTCAAACGCCCGAGCGCAAACTAAGCAGCCACTGCGGTTAGTTAGCCCTATTTATGGAATTTCATGCATTTTTCTGTTACTGGATAATTTCGGGTAGGCTTGTCAATACGGTGAGAGACACGAGCGAGACATGAGTAAGCCCCGTGGACTCGGATCGAATTCGACCCGTGCCAGTGCGGACTGTGGCAGCCTAATTTGCTTGATGTGGCTCAGGCGTATGGGAGGAACACAGTCTGTGGGGATATAGCACTATCGCGTGAGCGACTCCGGCTTTTGTCATTTAGTTATGCTTGTTTTGCAACAACAATATTCTATTTTTAAAAAATGGTTTAATCTAATATTCCGAAGCTGCATTGCTTTATTCCCTATTATTAGCCATCTACTCCTGTTGTTGTCTGTTGTTATAATTATTCATATTCATTATTATAGTTGACTACTGAAGAACTATAATGCTTTAATATCAACAGCCAAATAATACATACATTTTATAGACCCACACTCACCTGCAATTATGACCGAGTCGGTCCTGGCAGGTCCGAATTTGAGGGTCATCTCATGCTTGTGTTTGTGGACGGCAAGGTGGTCTTCATTTGTGAACCTCTGAGAACAAAGAACAAAATTCATTATGTCAGTGGGAGAGAGAAAGAACCAGAGAACATGAATAAAACAGAATTTAGCCTATATGGTTATGGCTTTTAAGACTGGATACTTGGGGTTTCAAGGTGACCATTTTCTGACCAGATAAAAATAGGATTTTATTCAAAGAAGAAAACAAGACCTTGTTGATCCAGGCTACTGGTTTGCTCAGTAAACATACTTCCTATTGATTGTACCACAGCCACATAATAATATTTAAAATCCAGTAAATCAAGAAGTAATGGTTATTTCCATATGCCGTCATATACCACTTTTTCCATGTTTCCTCATAGTTCCACCAAATCATGGAAATATGGACAAACAAATGCATGGTCTGCTGAACAGGTCATGATAATCTAATAATGTTTATTACAATTGAATGGCTATAATTGGGCTTACAACAAGAAATACAAAGACAACCAACTGTAACTTCTGGGTAATATAACCTCAATTTGAACCCAGTCTCCCAGACATTTACATTCCAAGTGTTCTGCAGAGGAAGGTGGCAGCCACAGGTGAACAGCTGCACAGACAGGTGAACAGCTGCACAGACAGGGGAACAGCTGCACAGACAGGGGAACAGCTGCACAGACAGGGGAACAGCTGCACGGACAGGTGAGCAGCTGCACAGACAGGTGAACAGCTGCACGGACAGGTGAGCAGCTGCACAGACAGGTGAACAGCTGCACAAACAGGTGAACAGCTGCACAGACAGGTGAGCAGCTGCACAGACAGGTGAGCAGCTGCACAGACAGGTGAGCAGGTGAAAGCAGGTACTTACCTGTCCACAGCCAGGGGCAGTGCAGACGAACGGCCGGTCGTCCCCCATGTTTTTGACGTACCTGCAGCGTTACTGATGGAAAGAAGATGAAGAAAGATTTTTTTCTTTTGTCCAATTTTTTCTTCTGTTTATCCACTACAAATCTCAGTACGCCCAGTCGGTACTCCCAGTCGCTATCAAACAAACTAAATAAATATATTTGTGTTCCATTTTATTGAAAAAAATAAATAAAGGGCCGACACCTATTCAGGATTTCCACAGCACTGGTTCTTAAACTTTTGGGATATATTGGGAGTTTGGGACACAACTTACAAATTTAGCACCCTTCAAGGACCCGTCAAACACATACTAGCATATTAATTTATGCTATTTTGGACCTGAGCTGTGCAGAACAGAAGATCTTTTTCATTCCTATTCATCCCCTCCCTTTAGGTGCCCAGTGTGCATGTTGTGGTGCCAAAAACCCCCACAGTCAAACATGGCTGCCTCCGTGAACAGGCTTCTCATACCACTGAGCAGCCTCCATAAGAATCCACAGAACCAGTAAGTGGAAACTGCCTCCAGTTCTTATACATCTCTATATCTCTATGCATAAGCCCCATGCCATGCAGCTGTATCAACTTGCATGACGCTTGAGTCTATACCAAGGGTGTTTAAAAAAAAAAAAAAAAAATTTAAAAAAAAAGGAACAGCCGTTACATATTGTACTCAATCATCTGGAATCACTCCAATGTTGCAGTCAAAAATATGACACAGCATTCTATGCAAGATCTATTCGAGATCACATTCAACTAAAATCCTGACAGTGAATGAAAGTTAACCCCTTAAGTCTCAGCAGGGTTGAGTTTTTTTTGCATTCATTAATTTGTTTTTTTAAGGGTGCAATTTTCAATCACTATGGTAACAGGATATACTGTTTGAATCATTAAAACTCACAGTTCTTAAGAAACCTATTTTAAGATGCCACTGCTTTAGCGACAACAGTTCCTTATTTTGTAACATATGGGTGGTAAAGCAAGTGTGAGAGGACCTTGCATTCTCTGCATTTTGGAAATGCACATACTACGAGAACTAAGCTAATGTCAGTGCCCTTTTCATGACAGGTGTCCAGCCGGCCAATAGCATAATGGCTTCTCGCTCTAAAAATGTGCTAAAACGAGAAACGTTGATAGAAATTCTAAGTAAGCAATGGACATTCCGTGGAACAATGATCATTGTTGTCCGTTTCACCATTGTATACTCCTACTCCTACAAAAGAAATGTGATTATCCACATTTATTATAGGCTCTCTCAAACATGATGAGATCAGTATTTCTAACGTAGTTGCAGAGAAAATGTGTTACCCCCATCCGTGGGCAATAAAATTCAGTATAACTTCAGCTCATCAAAGAACCGAACACGAGAACATTATGGAAGTGATGACTAAAAAGCCATTTAGCTAATGACATTACGTTTCCAACGATCTATCATTTGTTAGGCTTGCATAAAATAACACACCATTTTTCCCCTGCATAAAGAAACTGTAGCATTTTCAATACGCACATGATGTCTGTTGTACATCTGGAAAAACAGTTCTTGAGATTTTATGCCAAAAAAGGTTTACGTTTTACAACAATGTATTTTGCAATGCCTATGTCGAAATACAAGACTTCCTTTCCTCTTATCCGAGTAAATATTTCTTAGGAAGAGAGTGGAAACACCGTTGACAACACAATAGAGGGCATTTTCAGTGATGTGACCCCATTTTATATCGGTGAGCATCTAAATACATTCACAAAATATTTTATTATTATTCAATATGCTTACAAATAAGGAGGAAAACTGCCTAGGCATTGATTTGATGATATTTTCTGGTGATATTGTCCTCAAATTTAAAAGGAGATTTGTCAAGTGTTGTGACTTGTCTCCATTGTGTTCTAAGTGCACCAGCCACAGCTACAATAATCTGTATCTAGTCAAAAACAGGCTTACACTTCCACACTTCACTGTGTTTGGGCCTCTGTAATTTTGTTTTAGTAATATTTGGAGTAATTCTGACTCTGGGAAAACAAACCCCAAAGGGTTACCTTTCAGAGGAGACCAGAATTATGTCTTTTCTCAAAAGAGCTCAAGAATAATAACCATTTTATTTTGGTAAATTAGGATTAACATATCAAGGAAAATATTTCTACAACAAATAAATTAATTTATTTCCAACTTCAAATAGCAAAAAGGTTTAATCAACAAGTTTCAAACATATATTCTCGAGGCTATCACTCCCTCATATAATAAACATAATGGTAGGCATCACATTAAGGCTACAGATTGCTTTACTAACTTAATTCTGGAAATAATGTCTTCACCCGTTTTCAACCACATTCATGTCGATGTAACCAACAAACAGATAATTACCTCAAAAAAATGCATTTCGGATTGATGGCTTGGGTTGAGATGCAAGACTCAAGCACTCAAGAGACTACTCATTCCACACGTACTGTATATCAAAGCACATCGCCATCTTTATGCTTGGAGATTTGTTGTAAAAAAAAATTTTATGCATTAGAACTTATTTAACTGTCAACCATTTTTTTCTTTCAGATGTTTCCTGTCTTCTGACCTTATCATAAGTTTGAAGTCCCTTTCGCCACAAACTGGGCCTGCATATTTCATGAAATACTCAAATGAATAGAATTCTTATTACACCAAATACGAAATATTTCATGGTTCATGTTATAGAGTATATACATTAACAAATATACATTTCCCCTATGTTCCCGATGCAAACTAGGTCTCCCGGGAATGAGCACGGTGCGTGGGGCTTTGTGTGCATTGACCACAGTTTCCCCGTGGACCTTCTCATACCGCTATGCGAGGAATGGGTTGTTGCGTGAAGATTTGTTTATGTGTGCATCTTCGTCTACTGGGTTTTAATAAAGTCAGAAGAAAATAATAAAACATCTGAAGGAAAAAAATGGGTTGAGAATTAAATTATTATCATTTTAATGTGTACAGTATTGCGGTGACAGGGACCCCAAACAGTGAGAATCTAAATCAACAAAACTGTGAGCGAGCCTGTGTGGATACGGGCGTTTGTTTGTCTAATTAATAGCATTCAACTGATAGCGAGGAAATCGCACCCTGTGCCTAGCAAGACTGGTGATTAATGGTATAGTGGTCCAATTTAACATGAGCAAAGTTGGGAGACATTTGCCGCTGGGGAAAATAGAAAGACCACACTCACGCTAGTAACACAAACAATTGCAGCTTCGACGTTAATGTAAGTTAAACTGTGGATTGTGGTGAACAATTATCATCGGGTAACTTGTCTTGGTTTACTTTCCAGTTTAAGTGTCATTGCGAAATTAATTTTAAAAAATGTATTCTACGCCAGTTAGCTAGCTTACTGGCAGACAACCTAAATAACAAATTAACCAGGTAGCTAGCTTGTTTTTAACAGCTACCTGGTAGCTAACTAGCAACCAGCTAGAATTCGTCAAGACCATCATGATTTGACCCTGCCCTAATCCACTAAACATCCGCCTATTTTTTCTCTCCGATTGGTCTTATTACAGAGGAACAGTAAAAGCCCACCTGCTCATTGGGCGGGTACCTGTCAATAGTGACTCATAGTTGAATATAATTGGGTTCTCAGAGTGCCTATCAATGGTTGGAATTTCCCCCTCCACCAAGTGTCTCAACCTAGCAGGCCCCGTGCAATGGCAAATGTGCCACAACAAACCCCACAGCCAGTCACCATGCTTGAAGAGCCACTGTCCTAACGGCAAACACAAAACACACACACAACTGTCTCGCAAGTCACATTACAAAACATGTCACGGTGTGAAAAAGCGAAATGGAGATGACGGCAGAAATCGATAGAGCGGAGTTAAAAACATAACAAGCTAGCTAGCTAGCAAACGTTAGCTTGTCACTTAGCTTGTGACCGCGACTGAGAAACATCATGAGGCTGTCATTGTCCCGCTAATATCTCGCCGATACTTGCGGAGCCTCTCTGCACGGATTCTGGATGATTTACAACCGAATGTTTTGTCACTAGTCCATAAAGTATTTACAGACTCACCCAAGAGCCCCTCTCTCACCCTCTTCCCTCTATCCACTGGAATCCGACACTCTCCTCTTCGTGAAATCTCGCGAGATTCAAAGTTAATGAGGGAGGGGCCAGGCCATTGAACTGTAATATTCAATGGGGCAGACAGTGAAGCGCCTAAGACCAACACATACTGTGCTTGATGTCAGAAAGTTCTCTCAAATCACGGGCCTTCCCACAGGATAATGACCCAAAACACACAGCTAAAAGCACCCAAGAATGGATAAGAAGACATTGGACTATTCTGAAGTAGCCTTCTATGAGTCCTGATCTGAATCATATCGAACATCTATGGAAAGAGCTGAAACCTGCAGTCTGGAGAAGGCACCCATCAAACCTGAAACTGCTCCAGCAGTCTGCTCAGGAAGAGCGGGCCAAAATACCTGCTAACAGGTGCAGAAGTCTCACTGAGAGTTACAGAAAGCTTTTGATTGCAGTGATTGCCTCTAAAGGTTGTGCAACCAAAGAAAACCTCATCGGTCAATGTTTCAGCATACATTTCACTATGTGTAGTAGTGAAGAAGAAGAACATTTTTGTATTTTTTTATCGTAACCACAGCAAAGCAGTCCATGATTGCGAGGGAGGGGGAAAGGGGGAGACTCCATCAAGGATACGGACGACAGAATTTGTGCTGGGGATGTTATGAAAATGAAGAAGAGCGCTCCTGGATCTGCTAGAGGTGTCACCAGCCAGGGAGCAAACGCACAACCTCAATCACTGAGAGGAAAGTGTGAATTTCAGTTCACAACAATATTTTTGCATGGTGACAATTAATAGTTGACAAGTCACTTACCAATAAGCCACCGATCTCCATGAGCAACTTGAGCAATTATTTTGTCCCAAAACAATATTATAAATAATGTTATAATAATAATCTTATTGTAGGATTATACGATAGCCTCAATCAGCAATTTAGCTTAACATCATTGTACTGTATTGATAAATTGACAATTATATAATAATTTGAATACAGGATAACCGCGGGCTAACTTCAATATGGTCATACATTATGGAGGTTATTTTTAAAGATAATTTATATACACTCACCGAACACATTATTAGGAACATTTTTACTTAATTGCATGAATAAGTAGGTGTAATAATCTAATCAGCCAATTGTATGGCAGCAGTGCAATGCATACAATCATGTAGATCCGGGTCCGGAGCTTCAGATAATGTTCACATCGACCATCAGAATGAGGAAAAAATATGATCTAAGTGACTTTGACCATGGAATGATTGTTGGTGGCAGACAGGGTGTGGTTTGAGTATCTCAGAAACTGCTGATCTCTATAGTCTCGATAGTATGCAAAGAATGGTGCGCAAAAAAAAAATCCAGTGAGCAGCAGTTCTGCAAACAGAAATGCCTTGTTAATGAGAGACGTCTGAGGAGAATGGCCAGATTGGTCAAAGCTGACAGGAAGGTGACAGTAATGCAAATAACCACACATTACAACAGTGGTATGCAGAAGAGCATCTCTGAACACACAACGCATCATAACTCTCAGTGGATAGACTACAGCAGTAGAAGTCTAAAAAATAAGTCTAATAAATACATAAGAAAGTGCTCACTGAGTGTATATAGCCTATATGTATCTGTGAGTATTCAAACTGAGAAATTGTCATGACATATACCATCCATTGATCAAAAACTGCAGGTTAAGTGTACATGATTTGTACGAGAGGTTGAGTCCACATGTAAATTTTGGTCGTACCAAAGAAAGAATTCCAAATACAAGCAAATTGGTGAAAATGGCAATTTCCCTTAAATCACCCGTACAAGCGATTTAATAACAAATATTTGTTCGAGTGGTTCTTGCATGAGACCTATCGATTGCATTCTATAGTAAACCGACATTCAATACCTTGTCATGCAAAGTCACAATTTAACATCCCCAAACCAACCTGCATTACTTTCCACAAGGAATCAACTACATGTAAGAAACGGTGAATTCATCATTACATTACATTACATTACATTACATTAATGGCATTTGGCAGACGCTCTTATCCAGAGTGAAGTACAACAAAGTGCATACCCATAACCAGGGATAAGTGCGCTGAAAGCCCTTGAGGGAAGTACAATTTCAACTGCTACCTGTACAACAACGATAAGGACCAGGGCCTATTTGATTTTATTTATTTTATTTTTTAAACAAACAAATAAACAAACAACAAAGCAAAAGTGACCAAACTTAACTAGCCAAACACTGCTTACCTAGCCAAACTAAAAATACCGATACACAAACAAGTAAATCACAGAAAGACAACAATTAAGGTTCACAGGGAGGTAGGGAGGGACGGGGAGACGGGGTGCTGCTTGAAGAGGTGTGTCTTCAGCTTGCGCTTGAAGGTGGGAATAGATTCTACAGTTCTGACCTCAACGGGGAGTTCATTCCACCACCAGCGAGCCAGAACAGACAGTAGTCGTGAGCGTGAGGTGGAAGTTAGGAGAGGGGGAGGTGCCAAGCAGCCTGTGGGGGCTGAACAAAGAGGTCTGGCAGGGGTGTAAGGTCTGATGATCTTTTGTAGGGAAGCTGGGGAAGACCCCTTAACTGCTTGGAAGGCTAGCACCAATGTTTTGAATTTGATGCGAGCCATGACAGGCAGCCAGTGGAGGGAAGTAAGCAGGGGGGTGACGTGAGTATTTTGGAAGGTTGAAGACCAGACGAGCTGCTGCTGGATAAGTTGGAGGGGTCTGATGGCGAACGCTGGGAGGCCAGCCAAGAGGGAATTGCAGTAGTCCAGGCGGGACAGAACCATCACTTGGACCAGGAGATGGGTCAAGTAGGGGGTGAGAAAGGGGCGGATTCTCCGTATGTTGTATAGGAATAACATGCATGACCGGGTCACCGCCGCAATGTTCTCGGAGAGGGACAGTCTGCTGTCCATCACCACGCTGAGGTTCCTTGCACAGGGTGATGGCGTGAGTGTGGTATCCCCGAGGGAAATGGAGAGATCCAGATAGGGAGAGGTATTAGCAGGGATGAATATCATTTCAGTCTTACCTGGGTTGAGCTTTAGATGGTGGTTGTCCATCCAGCTCTGGATGTCATTCAGGCAAGCAGAGAGACGGGCTGAAACCTGTGTATCAGATGGTTAAATACTTTTTTACAAAAGTATTTAATTTCCACCGATCAAATGGAATTTCCTAATGAGAAAAATGGAATTAGCAACAGAAGCAGTTGTATTATTGTACTATTCCTAGAGCAACAGAAGCAGTTGTATTATTGTACTATTCCTAGAGCAACAGAAGCAGTTGTATTATTGTACTATTCCTAGAGCTCTTCTCCTGATGACAATGCAACAGCCTTAAGCAGCCAAAGCACCTTGTGCATTTACAACATATATGTAAAGTTATATAGCTATAATTACATCTACCTGGTTAGCTAGCAATACAATCTGAAACCAAAGCCTATAGAGAAAGCCGTGCCACTGCAATGAAAGGAAAGCGTGCAGTGCTGTACTTTGACCATTAGGGGGTGACATTGCTGCTGAACAGAGCAGAATGCATGGCAGTCAATATTTTCAAGTAACTGAATTATTGTCATTGATACACAGTGTAAGGGAACTAATTTCTAATTCACCATTGGGCCAGAGGGAACTTAAAAAGACCAGGCCTGGTCTAGAGATAAGAAACGGAGAGACAGAACTGGGGGATCAGCCGTGTGTGTGTGTGTGTGTGTGTGTGTGTGTGTGTGTGTGTGTGTGTGTGTGTGTGTGTGTGTGTGTGTGTGTGTGTGTGTGTGTGTGTGTGTGTGTGTGTGTGTGTGCGTGTGTGCCTCTCAATAGGGGTGGCCTGACAGACCTCATGCTGGGATCCTGCTTTAAGACCCCAAGCTTTTTTGCTTTTTTGGTAGAATTGGAAGTTAACATTTGTACATTTGGATAAGGGTTGATCCAACAGGTTGCCAGGGCCATAATGGTGGACATAATTGACCGTGGCAAAGGTAAGACCTACTGCCCTCCATTGCAGTCATTACCTATTGCAGTAGACATTTAGCAGATGCCCTTATCCAGAGCGACGTATAACGAAGTCCAGATTGAACACAGGAACAAGTGTGACGTAGACCCTAGAAAACAGTACGGTTCCGAGTCCTAGCGTGACCGTATAGATACAATTGGAACCCTTGAAGAATACATCAACTTACCAACCCGCATACCGTGGTTGGCAGCTAGAATGCTCCGAGCACAACAATAACTATATATAAGTGCTATTATGATCTAAATCATAGATGCTTGCGAGTGCCTGTGGAACGCATGATCCGGAGCGTTAAGCAAAACAAACCATTGGACACGTTCATTCCACTTTCCACTGGGGGACATATTAATCCATTCAATCAGGGAAAGCTACGGGCCAAATGGGAATGCGCAACAGAAAATAAAGAAATGGCCTCAATCAACAATGAGCAAGAGAGGCCTTTACCCAACAGATGCGCCATTCATTACCAAATAAATGTAGTTTACTGTTCATTGAAATGTGAATTGTAGTTGTGTTGGAAAAGGTTCTTAAATTGTTCCACAGCATTTTCTTTAACGTGCAGTGCCAAAGGACCATGACGAACACTGGTTTCATATCAAAAGCAATTTCATAGAAAGAGTTTTTCTTTTGAAAAAGCTATTTTCTGAAATGTTTTATTCTTAACAGATTTTGGCTTGACCCAATAACCACATGGAACTGTACATTTGAGAAAATAAATGTATTTCTAAATTACGCAATGCATATAATTCAAGGCTTCAAACACTTCTACATGGAAAATAAAAGGTCTGCTCACTAACTGCTGTGACCTCGGAGTCTAGATAAATGAGCTGTACTAGCAGATCTTCCTGGGCAAAGTCACACCACTAGGCCAGTGCCGAGCATTTGTCCTGGTCAGTAGTACCTATGTGTCTTTTGGCCAAAGCCATGTTGTGTTTTGAGGTTTATACAGCCAAATAATTTTTTACATAGGGAAACACCAATCCAAAAGGACTGGATGCTCCAAGGGAGGAAAAACTAACGCTTTGGGGTGAGGCACAAAGCCAAAAGACATCAGGGTGGAGCACAAGACCTCATGGTGAATAATTAACAGCACAAAAGAGTCTCTGAACCTTCTTGTCATTTCTGCTTTTGCGGAGTGGCCTATTTTTCCAGCAATCAGCTCCACAGATGCCTGCCTTTGGAAGTGCCACACTTCCCAAAATCAGGAAGACCTGACCCTGGGTTTTGGGGGTTGATGCCATTCCTGGACAGAGCACTGCTCCCTTGCCGCCATGTTAATGGTTACATGTAAACTTTTTTCAAATGGAAGTGCTCCTATTCAGTGCAAAAAACATTAATAAAAATTCTGTTGGGGCAACCCTGTAATCTTGGTAGAGTGGTGGAGAAGCAGTCTTGGTGGATTTTAATGTCCTATCTGATAGGACACCACACTTCCGTTTCACACCATTCCAGATCTGGACTCAAGGTCTTTGTAGGCGTCTTGTCACCTTCAGCAAGGAGATGTCCAGCAACTCTCCAACCATTCCCTTGTAGAGAACTTGTCTGTAATGTTTTTACAAAACAAAAATTACTGAATTCATACTGCACAGCCCTGTGGTTCGTAGACCATAAAATGTCTAAGTAACAGTATAATACATAAATTCGGCAACTTACCGGACTCCAGTCATGGGACTTGGTTCTGACCATCTTGTTGATAGGCCCAGGTCTCACACTGTTATAAAAATTTAAAAAATTCATTAAATAAAAAATAAAAAAACTGTCCAAAGGTGGTGAAAAAACTGGAGAAGGAAGACCATCAGCACTTAAGACCTTCAGCCATCTATAAATACCACACTGCCAACCAAGCTGAAACAGCCCAATCAAACACCCAAATGCAAGCCTTTCCTCTCCCAGACATTCACACTACTTGTTATACCCTGGAATACAGCCAGTGTACATCTATACAGCAGGCTGTACATAGGGCCTGTGTATGAAAGGTATTTACTGAAGTCCTAAATAAAGGTCTGCAATAAACGTGTGTAAACAGTATATCAGTGTGCAGGCATCCTGCTTTTTTTCATTTATGTGCGTTTCAACCCAGCACCTTACTATACTGGCTGTGCGTATGCTGCCTTTAAACTTTAAACTTACCAAAGTCCTCTCATCTTCTCCTCATCAAGCGTCTTCTGCACCTCTCCTGTGGAAGAAACGGCAGCCCGCGTTAGTGAAATTGCGTGCGTCCGCTCAGGATTTGCAACTTGGTCCAAACTCCCCCGCAGAGGGGACAGTGTGCATCACACACCAAGGTGCACTTCAGGGAGAGACGGCAGAAAGCTTTCCGTACAGGACAACGTCCTACAGAGGACATTCCCAACTCACTCACTCACTCACTTAAGGAAGGACCTGTATTTGGGGGATGAACTGTGCTCCGTGTGGAGTGTGCATGCTTCCCCTCAGATCTAAATCATGGTCATTAGGGCAGGACCACTGCACTCATGGAGGGGAAAAAGAGAAGGGAGAACAGAAGAGGGAGAGAAGAAAGCAGAGGGAGAGAGGGAAGAGGTGAGCAGGTGTAAGATGAAGGACAGAAAGAGGATGAGGGTAGAGAACAGCCTCCACGGCAGCAGTGACCTGTATCCTTCCAAGCGCGATACTGATCATCACAGGGGGTTCCCCAAGGCAGGGTACAATACCAACATTCTGAATGCTACCAAACACAGTACCAACATCTGAACATTCCTAACATTACCAACTACACAAGTAACATCCCTCACATTACTAACATTCTAGACATTAGCAGTTCCTGGGATTAATGGACCAGCAGGGATAAGGCGGTACACAAAAATATTGGTGTGGTAGGCCTATGTACCTCCATTTTGACTTCAGTTCAGCCCATTTTTGGTAGGCCTAAAAAGCAAAACAGGAAACTACTTTCCGGCGATCAGGAAAATAGAAGCAGCATTTCACTGGCCATATTTTCTTGCAGAACAAAATTTGGCTCATTAACACAAAGTCATCAGGCTGAACATGGTTAAAAAAGGGTTTCAAAAAGTTCTGCAGTGAAGTAAAAGTGGGTAGAGCGGCAACAACATAGAGGTAAACACAGGCTACCATTTCCATGACAAAGCGGTGCAATTGAGGGAGCAGAGACACATACCTGTTGGGCACCAACATCCGACTAGAATGCAATATAGCAATTGCTGTCGTGTGCAAATTCCAGGCTTGGTACCTTTGGGCAATCATCCTCGATTTCCAGGAAACAAAGAGCAAGATGTGAGTGTGGCAGTGCTTGTTTTTAACCCCTCCACCATGAAGCCTGAGAAACCCCTCCTCCTAAAATGCCGGGACTTACTGGCCCAAATCAAAATATCAAATAAATCACACCGGCAGTAAACACAGATGCTTTTATATATATATATATATATATATATATATATATATATATATATATATATATATATATATATATATAAACATTTAAAGCATTGCTTGAAAGCCAGCAGTTCTGCAGAATTAATCTCACAGAAATATCAGACCCCACCTATCCTACCTCTACACAGGCGTCATCCCAGGCGCCTCGGTCAAAATGACGATGGTAAGCGATGGTAGTCGGTGGTTAGGACGCACTATCTCCCCATCACGGCCACTGATACCAAGGGAGAAGCTCCACAATACGTGTTGTTCTACAACACGCATTGGTAGCAGAAAACGTAGCAGTTGGCCAATGTAAAACCAAACTAATGATCTTGTTTCGCATAGACGTGCAGTCCATTTCGAGAAGAGAGTAAATTGGAGCAGCAGTGCTAGCTACCAAAGTTGCCGGAGTTTAAACAGTAAGTTACTGGCCCAGCTAGCAGAAAAGTTAGAGGCCTAACTAACAAGAACGATGAGGCCATCAATTAGCTCATTCTAGATATATACTTAGCGTAAAATGCATTTGAGAAATGAACAGCTAGCTAGATATATTCCGCATTTACTGCATTGAGACCTCCAGAAGAGGGCACGGATAGGCATGCAACTTAAGAGAAAGTTACTTTGCAATGTTTTAGTTTCCTGTGGCGTGCTAGCTCGTTGACACGATATTAATCTCTACATTCGACACTAACCTAACGTTACATTTAAATGTTCACTTTGTCTGATATTAGCCAGCCTGTACAGTTGGTCTATATATTATTATTTATTTTTTTTTACAAATGAACAGCGCCATGTCAATGTTATAAGCGATCACCTCGACTTGACGACGTGCTGTTGCGGTGCCCCGGGTTAGCCTAGCTAACTCAACCGCGTATCCACTGGCATTTGAGAGTGCTAACTTCAGTTTACCTCGTGCCAGCTAACGTTACTTCATTCTCTTCATTCATTATGTCGCCTTTTTCTCTGTCGGGGTTTCTCCCCTCTCCTCGGGTGTTCAGTCCTAACTCGGCCTCCTTCTGCTCCGGCTTACCAACTTATTTTCCCCGCTGGCCGCTCCCTCTCACGGGTGAATGTTTGTCGTACAACTTTATGGTGCAATACCGCCACCTATTGCTCCGGAGTGCGGGTCAGACGCTACATTAACTTGCCATAGAAATAAATTACCTTAATTACCTTCTTCCCTTATTAATCATCCTTATACTCCAATTATGTGTGCATTCCAATATCTAAAGAAACATATTTTCTGATGTCTCCCTTAAAAAAGTGAAGAAAACTATGATGCCTTCCACTTCATCCAATAATCATTTTAACATAAATACTTGCATTCTCTTTTCCCTCCATTTAGCCCTCGTCACTTCTGTTTCATACCCCCTACACACCATAATGACATGTTCCGACTCCTCATGTTCACACTTTTCACAAACCAGTAGGGTGTTTTGCTCATCTTTTTAGCGTTTTGTTTAGTCCACAGTGTCCCAGCCTTACTTGATTTGACTAGCTCTTTCCTATATAATACTTTTGGTTTCCCACTTACTTATCCTAACTTCCATGTCTATTGCTTCTTTAATAAGAGCTGGCTTTGCCGAAGCATCAGCCCTTTCATTTCCATTCACTCCAGCAGGAGCAGGGTCCCATATGAACTTGACAGTGCTACCTTGCTGAGTAACCCTTGTGAGTGTATGAATAATGCAGCTTTTTTTTCTTCTTGTCTTCAATCAGCAAAATGTGAAGGACATTGTGAATTACTGGCGGGTTTAAACCTACTGATGAAGTGCATACCGCCATCTACTGCGCTGGATAATACAATTCTTCAGAGTATGTTCCCCCTCCGTCCCCTCCACAAACATCTTGCCCGAAAGAGGTGTCAAAACTGCCACACCCACTGTCAACACATCAAGCATCCTCCCTCCCCAGTGTCCATTTATAGTGGCTGATTAGATTAGATTTGTATTTCATTAATCAGTACAGGACCTTTCAAATAATCATGTGCAATTTTATTTGTCCATTTTTGTATTTTGGGGATTCAACATACAAGAACATTAGAGCAGTCATTTTGTTCAGCTTCAGACATTGCACTCAATTGTGAGCGTTCTATAACAATTAAGCACTAAAGAGACCATTGAATAATGTCAATTTAATCTGATATCCAGAGTGCAAAGTCATCAAACGAAACATGGTAGCATGTCTTGAGAACAAATTTAACTGGCTGAGGACACCACCACCACTCGTATGTAGTGATATCTTTGCGGCTTTAGAGAAACCCAGCCCTTCAGTGTCTTTACTTTGTTTCCCAAACTGAACCGTTTTGCTTTGCATGCGACACACAGTCAAAATGAAAGGGTTTTGCTTTGCGTATGACAGTCAGAATAAAGGGGTTTTGCTTTGCGTATGACACAGTCAGAATGAAGGGACAAATGAGTGAGGGGGAGAAAAAAGTTTTAAAACTTTCTTTTTCCTCTAGTCCTTCTTTTGATCCCCCATCCCAGGTCAGTATGGATGGGGGAGGTCTGTTTAACTCTTCTCCACCCTAGCTAGACTATTTACCCAGCATGCCCTGGCACACCATGCATTTTCATATTGACAATTGACTTAATGTGCATTCAACCTCTTGGCTTTAACATTGAGTGCAATTTCTTCTTCTGAATGAGACTTCTTTCAATAACAATTTCTTGCGCATTTCTGTGTCTTAGACGACTACTACTTAAGTCTTCCCCCTCCTCCCTTGCCCATCCCACCCCCCATTCTCTCTTAGGCCTTGGCAGTCCCGGCTTGTGATGTCTGCTGACTGTGGAGCTGCTGAATCTTCATGTTCATGACCTCAAGTACAGCTGGAAAACAAAGAAGAATAAACGTTGTTATCAAATGTTCATATTTATTTTTCCATCCATCCATTATGTGGACCATAAACAAACAAAAAAACATGCATACATGTACAACTACAACTACAACTATAACTACCAAACATATACCCAGTGCTGCCACTATTAATACCTTAAAGACAAAACATGTATAACGAATTCACTTAACCCCTTATGGGCGGATACGACCTGTGCGTTATATCTCCCTTAACATACGGATGTGACACCAGCGTTGTATTTGATCATATGACCGTTTTTCAAGACCCATGACTGTGGAAATGCATTGGGATTCGAAGGCCTTTCTATTGGTTTTCTATAGGGCACCTGAGTCCATAATGGGTTAAATTTGAAGAAAAATTACTAACAGGGGGCTAAGGAAAGAAGCAAACAATCTCACCCTGCTTCATCGCATGCTTCTCCTGCAGGGCTGGCTGAATCTTCTCAATCTGCTTCGTAAGGAAGTCGATTTTGCGCTTGAAGAATTCTTTAGTTTCCTCCACATTCTTGGGTAAAAACAAACAAGAGAATCAACAACCTTTTCATGTATACCGTTTAGTCCATATCACCATGCAATCGGCGGCTGTGCTGCCCAGGATATGGGAGGGTTCAGTTAGTTAGCGGTCCGCATTTCATCACTATCAAGCAACCCCCCCACTCAATCAACAGGGTGCCTGCGGACTGCCTGTTAAAGCCTCATTTGAAAGGGCTTCCTCAGACTCCACTCTGTGAGCTTAGCTGTAGTGTCGAGTGTGAAAAGAAGCAGCCGGCAACACCACGTGTTTTAATCTGGGAGTGAGGTCCTGGTGTGAACGCAACTGCGGTTCCAGACAGTTGGGCATTTCAAATTAAGGCGGGAATTTGATATGCTCAGCCTCAAATTGGGTGCCAAATTTATTCAAAATTAATAAAATAAATGGATACAGTTTAACTTTGGCTAAGCCTGGTCAAATCTGCCATGATATGGTACAATCACAATGCACTAATGTGTTCACTCATATTCTGAGATGGGTTTTTCTTACTTTCAATATAGGCGGTAATTTCAAATGATCCCCTTACCTTTTCCACATAGTAGCCTGTTCCTACATCCACCAACACGTGCTCCACATCACTGAGAGCCCCAGGGACATACATCTTAAGGAGCAGGGTTAAGGGATGAAATGCTGGCTTCAAGACTTTCACAACACTATGGGAGAAATGCTTTCCCAAAAATAAAAATGAAGTTCACAATTTTCACAAACATTAACTGCTGCCAATCTAAAGCCAAGTGACAATGCCTTCAAATGAAACTTGAAAAAACGACACACCTGTCACGTTCAGTTTTTAGAGGAGGTCACCACATATTCTATAAACCAGCGATACCCAAACTCGGTCCGGGGGGCCTCCTGTGTGCGCTGGTTTTCGTTCCGACCACAATTTCCATTCCAGAACTTTAACAAGCTGTTAATTTTTCTTAATTATGTGCTACTGATGTTTAGAGGGATTATTTACCCTCTTCAGTCATGTTATGTCAGACATAGCCACTAAGAATAACATTTTCCTGTTCATATTGAGTTTATTGTACCCATTGCAATTAATTGCATGAAAAGGCAACTTATTCTGAACTGATCAAATGAAAGACTGCAGAAACTGAACACCTGGCCACTTAAAATGAAACACCTGGCAGATAATACAGAATTAAAAAACAAAGCAAATGATAACGAGCCAAACCTGCATTGTGTTGATAAATGTAAGATTATTTTTCAATCAAACATGTTCAGCAACATAATTATGACCTTATCGATTAACCTGTGTATCAAATATTTACCTTTTGATGCAATTGTTTGTAATATAGCACAATAAGCAGCAACACCAACATGGGGGTTTTATTTTTCATGGTGCCAATAACCTACCCCTTCCCAAAAAACATTATTTTTGCAATGTGGCCACTGACAAGATGCCAACTGGTCCATATCTGTCCAAAACATTCCAGGTGGAAGTTTGCATCTCCACATTACCCTTAATGCACTGCATGCTTATATCATCCAAGTTTGTGAAGCTGGGGTTGGTTGGGTTGCAGGAAGCAGGTGAAGGTACAGAATTGATAAGGATACAGAGCTGGTGAGGGGGACCAGAAGCTCTTTTCCTGGGTGAAGAGAGAGAAGAATATCAGATGATGGTTTTAAATGGTGAAGAAGATTTTTAAAATAATTTTCTAAAAATAACCACCTATTTTTTCCTGCTACAGCACAGTGCCTAGAACCTGAAAGGCTTTGATGAACGTTTATGCCCAAGACCCCCCGCCCAAAGTCATTAGTCATTCTAATATTCTTCCTCCCATAAAATAGTCCTGCCTTACATTCTGCCCACTTCTGGATTCTGTTTAAATCTTCTCAGATTGCCATAGTAGACTGCAAACTGTTAGCTAAACCCCCCATATATAATACAAATATTTTTTCTAATATCCTTTGGAGGTGTCATTGCAATAACCTTGAAGAAATGTACAACTGTAACATTATCTATGCTGTCAAATCCTACCTGCATTTTCCTTGTTGAGAACGCTCAAACTTTCCTTAGCCTCCACATACTTCGTCTGGGCTATTTTCAGTTGACCAATTGAAGAAGTCAAGAACTCGATTTCCTGTAAAACAATTTCGTTAATTCGCAGATAAAACCAGTTGACAGCGGTCAATGTGGTTGTAAAATACTACTTTGCCCATCTAAATCCACTAATGCGAGCTCTCATTAAAAATAAATTAGACATGCATAAGGATCATTCGATTGCTGAATTCATTGAAAGTCACTGAGGATCATTATTGGTTGACGGGAAACTGCTGTGCTAATTTGCTAAGAATTATAGCTTGCATTTGCTAGTACACTTACTATATAAAATGCTGGCAGACCGGTATGAAATATGTACAGATTATTGGCAGTTAAAGCGTGACAATATTAATCGGTCAATATGGTTTCATTTATGCACGTTAACGTTATTGTAAACCACTCCTAAACTGAAGCAGTTCAAGAAACACATAATGACGACAGGACACCGCCTCGGCAACACGCAATAGAAAGGAGACGAGAAACACGAACAAGAGGTAAGGATAAGGTTTTCTGCTCGCTAGCTAGCTATAGTTGCCTAGCGAAGCACATTGTCCATTCGGCTAACTGACATGTTAGCCAAGTAGAGGCAGGTCTTGGCTTCAGTTTCAATCTAGCATTGATCAAATCTCGTATGGTTCTTGGGGTTATTTCACCTGGTCAGAAAATCAAACTTAATACATTTGTTTGCGCGTAAGTACCTGTTCCAGTTGGCCCTTCAGACCTTCCAACTGTGGGAGAGATAATTCGGTTAGATTCACCGCCATGTTGAATACGATAGTGAAGCGACTGACTTGCGTGAAGCTAGCAAGGAAATGTACTTCCGGTAAGCGCGAGAGAGGAAAATGTCACAATAGAAGTCAAGGGAATCCCATAGTAAGCATACATGTCATTCAAGGGGACAGATCATTCAATGGGATCCTGACGTTTGAACCACAATGTGCTTGTTCAAAATGCTGCAGCCAGAATCCTCTTCACTCCACTGGCTTCCAGTTCTTGTATCAAGTGTCAATTGTTTTGATCAGTGGGTTTTTGCTTAACTGTTTGCTGCATCTGGCTTGCGTATGAAACAAAGTGTAGCCTACATGTTAGTCAGCTGTGAACTTTAGTTAGCGAAATTGTGTCAAGACAATATTCGTAGCAGTGTACTGTGCGATGTAGACAAGGCAGTGGCAATGCTTGGGTATTAGTGTAGGAAAAATTCACAGAACAAGATGTTCTATCTCCGTTTTATGACAAATCAATCACAAGTCAAAATCAGATTAAACCATCAAACTGTCAGAGTTGAGCAAGCTGGTTCCTCCAAAACTCTTAAAGCTTCATGCCAAAAAGTATGATTAAGTATGCGTAACATAAGTACCGAATAACACCATGTTTTGCATGATTCATCTTTTATGATTCCTCTTTGTTAAAAAAAACAGCTTGCAGGGCAGGATGTCTTGCGTTGTGGGGGTGGGCTAGCTTGGTCAAGGACAGCTGTATGCCTGTACAATGTGATAAGAACATTTTTTTTAAGAATAGCTTATGATACAAAATGTCAATTAGTTTGGACAAGAGAACATTTAAGAACAGCTGACAAAACAAATGTCATGTTTAAAGAAAACATTTATTTTTAGAGAATAGCATACAAAGCGAAATTATAATTTGGGCGATTGTGGTGTGTCAGAGATCAGCTGGTATTTTTTAGGAGGAGTTATGTTGAAATAAGTGTATAAAATGTGTGTGAATCCAACAATCGAGGTTCAATTCTGCAGAATTGATCCGGCTGATAATAAAGTCTGATTTTCCTGAAGAGCTTGCTGCTGTGGTGTCTTTTCCCTTGTGAAGTTGTTTTTCGACAAATTAGAGATTGGATTTAGAATTCTGTAGTTTCCTAGATACAACATTAAGACAGGGAGTGTGCAGCCAGTTTAAAGTTTCCTCTTATGCAGAGTACTATCTATCTATCTACGTAGTTTTCTGAGATGTGAGTTTCTATATTTGACAGCTTTTTTAGATGCAGTTCAATTTATATAATGGACCTTTCATTTTCCAGTAAACAATGTGGTAAAAATTAACATTAGAAAAAGTAATGATTCAGGGGCATTAGTATCACAAGCCAGGCGATCAGAACCAAGTGTAGACTCAAGCAGGCAAAACGAATTCCAGGGCGAGCTAAGGTCGAAACCAGGAAGCCAGTCCAATGGAGGTAAGAACAGGGAAGGAGATGGGAGCTGGAGAGGAGCCGGGAGCTGGAGATAGGACGGGACCGGAACGCAGGAGCAGGTAACAGGACAAAGGAACACAGGACAGGTAAACCCTGACACAGGAAACCGATAAACCGGAAGCAGGAGAAAATGCTGGAGAGTATGGCAAGCACAAAGCAGGGCACATAACAATCTGGCAACAAACAGATGGAAACAGACATACACAGATAACGCAACACAATGGGATTGAAGTGTATGTGATTACACATTAGGAAACATGTATGATGCTCTCAGGAACCCAGGATTGTTCATCTGGGCCCGGAAATTGACAGCCTCGTCTATGGCACCAGACATGAGCAGGAACCTCAACTTTTATTTCTTCCTCAGGGAGTTGTAGTCTACTCCACCCATAGGAGAACCCGAGACCAGGAAGCAGGTGTCTTCTTGGCAAGAGAGTGCGGACCTTTTCCCAGCTCTTGGTTAAGGCATTCTGTCTGACCATTAGTCTCAGGATGGAAGAATGAGGAGAGGTTAGGGGTCCTGATGAGGGCACAGAACGTTCTCCAGAATCTACTGGAAAACTGTAGGTCTTGGGTTAGACCATGGATTCAGAAAACTTGGGCAATAAGGATCTCCACGGTCTATTTAGCAGAAGGTAGTTTGGGCAGGGCGACGAAATGGATGGACTTGGAGAAATGGTTCACAATAGTGAGGACCACTTTGTTACAATCCGAAGTAAGGAGTCCAATGACAAAGTCCAGGGTGATGTGGGACTATGGGCATCAAGGTATGGATAGGGGTTGGAGAAGGTTGCTGGGTCATTGATTGGATGAGATTGGGCACAGGTGACACAGCCGGTGACAAAATCTGTTCTTCTGCAAAGGCAGAGGAGATGAGAGGTAGAGGGTATTTGTTCTTTATAGTGACGTTGTTTAATCCTCAGTAGCCGATGCATGGGCGGATGGTGCTATCTTTCTTTTCCAGAAAAAATATTCCAGCTCCTGCAGGTGATGTCCCTCTTCATTAATTAATATATCTCCGACTCGGTCTTTGTGTCGGGTGCAGATAGGGAATAGAGTTTTCCTCTGGGGGGCGTGGTGCCAGGGTGCAGGTTGATAGCACAATTGTCAGATCGATGAGGGGGAAGAGAACAGGTGCGGGAATTACTGTGAAAGCCTGTCGTAGGTCCAGGTAGGGGAGCCTACACGCGGCCTCCTCCGTGAGTGGCAAGAAATGGTGCAAGACCAGCTTGCGAAACTAATGTCACCAATCAGTCATCACCCAGCTGGCAGACCGGGGCGCAGGAGGCCGGAGGGACACAGTACGTCCACGTCAGGACGGGTGGCCATCCCGACCATCGAGCACCAGGTTCTGTCAGTGCTCCAGCTTAATGTAGAGGGCCTCACCACCGCCAAACTGGAAGTCACTCACCACCTCGCCAACTCCCACAAAGTAGCAGCCGTCCTCCTTCAGGAGACACACTGTGACAGTCATAACATCCTCAAACTGCCCGGATTCCAACTTGCTGGGTCCATCCACAGCAAACAGCATGGACTTGCAACCTTTGTCAGGAATGACCTTAGCTGGACAGCCACTGGCCAATCTCCACCAGGCTCGAGCATCGAATGGCCGTCTACTAAAGTGCAGGACAGAGCGGTTGTCAATGTTTACAAGCCCCCACCGACAACGCTGACCATGGCATCACTCCCGCTGGCACCTGCACCCGCTATCTACGCAGGGGACTTCAACTGCCAACACACAGATTGGGGTTACAGCCATACAACACCAAACGGAGAGACATTAAGCCAATGGGCCTCCAGCGCCAATGCGTTGCTGCTGTTTGACCCAAAAGAACCCCCAAGCTTCTTTTCCGCACGTTGGAATACCCACACCAACCCTGACCTGGCCTTCACTGTGTGTCACACGGCCCAAAAGCCGGTGAGACGAGTTCTGGAAAGGTTCCCCCGCTCACACCATCAACCCTCCATCATAAAAGTTCCGTCTCTGGTGCAACTAGTAGCAGGGAAACCCGTCAGGAGATGGAACTTTCGAAAGGCAAACTGACAGTCATTCACTGAGGAGACGGACCCAGATACTGCCGATGTGGACACCGGGTACGCAGACCAGTGATGGACAATGCAGCAGGCTCAGGAGGCTGAGGAATGGCGTTCCGCAGGGGTCTGTCCTCGCACCGGTGTTGTTCAACAAATACATCTACAATCCACCGGAGACAACATCCTGGAAATATGGCTACGCTGATGACCTGGCCAGCATGATGCATCGACCAACACGGGAGGCGATGGAAGACGGCCTAAGCCAGGACATGGGGATCCTGGCAGTCTACCTGCGCAAATGGCGCCTACAGCTTAGCATTGGCAAGACAGTGTCAGCAGCTTACCACCTCAACAACAGCGATGTATTTGTCGACAACAAGCGCCTGGACTTCCAACAAGCCCTGCAGTACCTTGGTGTATGCCTGGATAGGACACTCTCCTTCAAACAACACCTTGAAGAAGTGACGGCCAAAGTGTCATCAAGGGTCTCACTAATCCGATGACTCGCCGGTACTAGCTGGGGTGCATCCACCAAGGTGCTTTGAATCTCCACGCAAGCCCTAGTCTTCTCCGCAGCTGAATACTGTGCCCCAGCCTGGTGCAGAAGCCCACATGCCAGGAGGGTTGACATAGCCATAAACAACGCTCTTCAGACCATAACTGGCTGCCTGAAGCCCACCCCCGTGTTCCACCTGCCAGTACTAGAGGGAATTGCCCCGGCCGGCCTCCGATGAGAGGCTGCTACCCTCGCCCTAGCAAGGAAAGCCCGGAGACATGACAGGCATATCCTACACAACACCACCACAACAGTGCTGCCTCTAAATAGACTCAAGTCCCGCCATTCGTACAACAAGGCGGCACAAGAGCTGCTCAGGTCCATCCCTGAGGCATGGCTGGTGGCAGCCTGGAAGCAGGAGTGGGAGTCGGCCGGGCCCACACGCATCCACTGTTACATCCAGGACCCGGGAGGCGGCATTAAAGGAGAGGAACTGCCACGCCGGCAATGGACCCTGCTGAACCGCCTGCAAACTGTGCGAAAGTGGGGCCTGGCGGACAGAGCAGCATGTGAGTGTGGGGAGCCGGAGCAGACCGCTGACCACATAGTCACCACCTGTCCCCTGTATAAACCACCCTTGGAGGCCGGCCTCTTCGATGTGGGACATGAGACAAGGGCGTGGCTGTATGCTACGGAGCTGGACATCTGATGATGACACACGAAAGAAGAAGAAGGTCCAGGTACTCGGGAGGGACCTTGGAAAGGTCGGTATGTTTCTTGTCACGGGGAGGAGTGGGACCACCAGGACCATTGCAGACTTAAGGCAGGTAGAGTGGCAGTTGGGACTCCACTCAAGAATGATCCAAGTGATCTGCAGATTTTGCAGAAGTATCCAGGGACCACCATCACTTGAGGTGACTTTAGTAGATAAAACACCACCTCCTTCTGGTGGTTGCCGAAAACCAGGACTTCAATGGAGGCTTTGACTGTTTGTAGTTAACCAGTTGATTTCTGGTATCTACTCTTTCCCAGGTCCTCCGCACCAACAGCATCACTGGCGCACTCTGCAGATCTCAGGCAACCACCAGGAGGAGCTCACGTTCTACATCATGGAGTCTCCCCCGGTCCCGGTGGTGTTGGGCAGACCATGGCTACTCCAACACAACCCCCAAGTCAATTGGGTCCAGGAAACCATCATGGGCTAGAACCCGATCTGTCACCAGTCCTGCCTCCAGTCTGCATCCAACCGACCCGAGTCCGCCCTTGACACTCCTGACACACCAGAGAGATGTTGTCTCTTCTCCCTCTCCATCCCAGAGACTATCTCCATGGAGAAATACATTGGGGACTCCCTGGCTGCCGATCTGATCTGTCCCTCATCCTCTCCTGCCAGACCCGGGTTCTTCTTTGTGGAGAAGAAAGACAAGTCCCTGGGCCCTGCATTGACTCCCGTGGACTCAATGACATTACAATCAAGAACCACTACACCATCCCACTGGCTTGGTGTCCTACTACAGACAGTTCATGAAAGACTTCGCCACCATCACGAGTCTGCTGCACCGCCTCACAGACAAGAGTCGACAGTACAAGTGGGACAACGCCTGCGCCATGGCCTTCAACTAGCTCTGCAAGGCGCTCACAGAGGCCCCTGTCCTGGTTTACCCCAACTACAACCAGACATTCATCTTGGACAATCACACTCAATGTGAGCTCCTGGCTTTAATGGAAGCCCTGCGCCACTTCAGCCCCTACCTCTACGAGAAGCGCTTCTATTCGTGGACTGATCACGCCCGTGTGTTTCCGCATTGATTTTAAATTAGCTTTGACCACTTTTAAAGCGCTGCATGGAACAGCCCCTCTCTATCTCTCCGAGATCCTGCACCGCCACACCCCCTCCAGATCCCTTAGATCAGCCGACCAGCTACTGTTGGTGGTGCCCAGAACTAGGCTGAAAACTAGGGGAGACAGAGCTTTCGCGGCTGCTGCACCCAAGTTGTGGAATAGCCTCCCCCTCCACGTACGGGCCGCTCAGACCCTAGAGGTTTTTAAATCCCTTTTGAAAACCCACCTGTTCTCCCTGGCCTTCCCCCCCACGTAGCCATCCTTCTTCACTACCTTGTCCTCGTTCGGTCTCTGGCTTCTGTTGTTTTACTGTTTATTGTTTTTAATTGCTTTTAGCCCTTTTACTTTCTCTCCTTTTTTAATTATTATCAGATATTGTTTTATATTGTATTCTATTTGGTGCTGCTGCACTTTTATCTGCATTTATGCTCCTTATTTTATTTTCCTGAATCTGTAAAGCACTTTGGTTTCAGCATGTAAATGTGCAATACAAATAAAGTTGACTTGACTTGACTTGACTCCCTCAACTGGCTCCTCAGGGGGCCAGAGGGGCAGGTGACTCGGATCTAAGAATTACAGGGCTATGACTCTTAGATCCCGCACCAAGCAAGCCAACTCCATGGTAACTCCAACGCATTCTCCCGACAACCCTGAACATACTGTAAGACCTTATAGCGATGCCTGGACCATCTGCTTAAATCTTAGACCTTTGTCTATTAATTAACCAATACACAACCATACAACCAGTGGTTCTGAACATTTTCTGCAAGCGCAGTCATCTGCATTTGTTAACATATTAAACAGTATTAGATCACATTCCAAAAACTCATACATATACTGTCATATTTTAAAGGCCTGCCACCACCCCCCCCCTTCCAGGGGACCACATTACACAGTGAACCAATGTATTTTGGAACTATGAAAACTTTGGAACAAAAAGACTTCAAAAAGATCAATTGCAATGACACAAAAAAATGACCTACTTACTCAACCCTACCTCTATACATGTTCTATCTAATATTCTCTGAGACCAAGGCTGACCTCACCATCGCCATTTTCCCATGCCCTCCCCATCGTGAACATTGCCTAGCTGCCTCTCACAGTCCAATACCGCCTTGATAGGTGATGATCTTCTTTTCAAACAATACCTTAGTCCTCCCTCCTGATCCCCCCCTTCCAATATCCCTCGTCTAACACCCCCCCCCCAAAAAAATAAATAAATAAATAAATACATTTTTTTAAAATATTTTTGTTTAGAATAGCCCTTCATGTGTATTTTACTATTTATGGATTTGATACTTAAACCTGTTAAAGAACCTATGCACCTAAGATCAAAAGCATCTGCCAAATGACTAAAATGTAAATGTAAATGGTCTTGAGTGTCCTGATGCAGTAACTTGTCCCATCATTGAGCCCTCCAACAGCCCCTGGGTCGTACCTTTGGCCAAGAAAGACTCCATCTGGTGGTTCTGCGTCAACTACCAACACCTCAACGATGCAATCAGGAAAGACTCGTACCCACTCCTGCACATTGACGATGCCAGTCATGCCCTTCGTACTGGAACCTCACGGAGAGGGTGCTAGCTGACGTGCCCCAGAGCCACTGTGTTGTTTACCTCAACAACCTGCTGGCGCACGCAACAGTCTTCCCTGGGGCATGTAGCGAGTGGCCATGGACCTGACCAAGATGGCTGCAGTGAGGGGCTGGCCTGTCCCTCGTGAAGCAGCGGAGCTGTGAAGCTTCTAGGGCTTGGTGTCCTACTACAGACGGTTCATGAAAGACTTCGCCACCATCACAAGTCTGCTGCTCCGCCTCACAGACAAAGATCGACGGTACGACTGATCAAACCTCCCTCAACTGGCAACTGTGGTGCTACCAAAAAACCACTCCTCAAAGGGCTCTCTGCGATGACATCTCCTCTGAGCTACAGAGCATGCTCAATGGCAACATCACTGAGCAAGTGAACGCCTCGCCCTGGATCTCCAATCCGGCGGCAGCGAAAAAGAAGCCTGGGGGGCTGCGACTCTGCGTGGACTTGAGAGCGGTAAACAGGGCCGTCATTCCTGACAAATACCCCCTGCCAACGACAGGAGCTCACCGCCCAGTTCCACCGGTCCGCTGTTTTCTCCAAACAGGACACTACTGGCGTTTGGCCTGAGCTCCGCCCCCAGCTGCTCCCAAAAGATCATGGCCTCCATCTTCGCCTGGATGCCGGGTGTGGCCATCTATCTGGATGACATCGTTGTTCACAGGGCCACCATTGAGAGCCACAATATGCGCCTCCATAGCATGTTCAGTGTGATGGCCAAGCACCACCTCACACTCAATGGCGAAAAATGTGTCTTCGCTGCCCCAGCCATTGAATTTGTGGTATTTGGTCTCTTGGGTGATGGCATGTACCCGCTCCAGTTGAACACAGAGGCCATTCACCGTGTCTCAGAATCCACCTCAGCTGCTCAGGTGGCCTCCTTCCTGGGCATGACGGTGTATTACCTCCACTTACTGCCACAGTACTCAGCCACAACGCGCCACCGCAAAATCTGCTGAAACAGAATGAGCCCTGGCTCTGGACATCAGCCTGCTTGGATGCCGTGCACCTCTTGAAGTCCCAGTTCACCGCCCCACTGATCCTGCCATTCTTCGATCAGCCCCACCCTCGTCACATGTGACGCCTCTGCCATAGCCATTGGCACTGTGATGTCCCAGCTGCAAGGGGGGATTGAGAGACCAATCGCTTTTGCCTTACAAGCTCTCAGCCCCACGGAAAAGGTACTCGGTTGGGGAGCAGGAGGCCCTAGCATGCCTCTGGGCGTGTGAGCGCTGGCACATGTACCTCTACGGACTCTCATTCACACTGAGGACAGACCACCAGGCCCTCACCACCCTCCTGGCAATGTCAGGCACTGGCCACAAACCGCCGACCACCTACAACAGTACATCTTACGGCTACAGTTCACTTCAGGCCGGGACAACGTTGTGGCTGACCTGCTATCACGCTCAATCCCCAGCTCACCCTCAGCCCCACCTGGGTGCCCCGAACGGGACCAGGCTGAGCAGGATCTCGTCTAGCTCCTCCACACTCCCCTTCAGGAGACAGTGTCACTGCAGGAGCTGCAGGATGCCTCAGCTGATGACCCTGCCCTCAGGCAGGGTTGTCCGGCGAGGGTAACTGACAAGCTGATCCCCTGCTTCAGGATCAGGGACGAGTTGTCATGGTAGAACGACACCTGCAACGCTGGAACGGCTCTGCACTGTGGTCCCGAGAGCTCATTGGGTGTGTGTCCTTGTTATGCCACATGAGGGCCACTTGGGCATAGTCAGGCTCAAACAACGGTGTCACAATGTTGTGTGGTGGCCAGGCATCAACAGGGAAATAGAGACTCTGGTCAAGGACTGCACTGCCTGTCTTCTTAGTAGTAAGACCAGGGCCCCAGGCCCACCTCCGCCCATGCAGCCTCTGGACTGGCCGTCCCAACCCTGGGAGCATCTGCAACTCGACGTCTGCGGTGAGCTGCATGGGGTAGCACATCACCGGCGTTTCCTCATAGTGATCTACGACCTCCACTCTAAGAGGCCAGAGGTGACACCTGTGGGCTCGGCCACAGCCAGGGTGTTGATTGACATCCTTGACTCCCTGTTGGCACGTTGGGGTCTCCCCAAGAGGATCACGACCGACAATGGTCCCCAAATGGCCTCCCATCAACTGTCCTCCTATCTAGCAGGGAGAGAGATCCACCACATTTGCACAGCGTTCTACAACCTGAACGAAGAGGTGGAACGACTGAATCAATCATTGAAAAATGGAGCTCCTGGCTTTGGTGGAAGTCCTGCTCCACTTCAGGCCCTACCTCTACGAGAAATGATTCAGTTTTTGTGGACTGACCACACCTCCGTCACCTGGCTCCTCAGGGAGGCAGAGGGGCAGGTGACTCGGATCGAAGCACGACAGGGCTATGAGTTTTAGATCCCGCACAGAGTGCTAGCGGGGGACCACATTACGCGGTGAATCAATTAATTTTGGAACCATGAAAGCTTTGGAACAAGAAGACATAAAAATGATCAATTGTAATTGATCCCTTACCCAAGCCTATCTCTATACATGTTCTATCTAATATTCTCTGATACCAAGGCTGACCTCATCCTTTCCACCATCACTATGCATCCCATGCCCCCCTCCCATCCCATTGTGAACATCCTAGCTGCCTCTCATTGGGCAGTACCAAACTCCATATGGGATGAATTATAAAAATATTGTACCATGTAACTACACTTCCCATGACTCCATAGGACACTTTCACAACGTCCACCCTGGCATGACGTTGAGTTACAGTTTAGCCAATACTGTAACAGCGGGAGAAATAAATCAATTCACGGTGATTTCATGGTTTAAGTTATTCTCGCAATGTCCAGCCCTCTATTTCCTCTCTCTGCCCTTTTCCCGCAGCTGCATCACGCCCTGCTCCTGACACTCGGACAGAGGCCAAGTTCTCCACAGCGGATCACTAGGCCTCAGGGACACACCCAGCTTACCTTGCGGTAACTTAAAGTGGCCTATAGTGAGTGGAAACTGGTGTACGCAAATCGCTCCATCAGCTGGAGTTGATGGAGCGAAACTGCAGCAAACAAACTTTTCCACACGGAAAAAGGACCAGCGGACATTTTTCAGAACAGACTGGAAGACATTGCGCAGCACACGGGAACATCCCAGCTTTGCGCATCTGACCAGGACAACACTGCAGCCTGCCGCTTCTAAAAGGACAGCAGCTCAGCATTCCTGGAGCCAGCAATGGGGGTGGACTCAGTAAAACTCAACAAATAGATTTGCCGTATTTTGCGTTTGTATAGAGTTAAACTATGCAAGTAGTCTCTCTTTTCTCAGAGCTAACACGCTAACACACTAACACTCCCACCCAGAACTCTAGCTAACTACCCAAGCTAGCTACTTTTACCTTTCCTTTGTTCAAGGGACACGTGTGCTTATGTGCGTGCGCACACACACACCTACACAATTGCTCCTGACGACCTGGTTGGTGCATGGAATGGCAGCCAATCGTCATTGGTGTCTGAGTGTGTGAATGGGTGAATGTGAAGCATCAATTGTACAGTGCTTTGGATAAAGGCGCTATATAAATGCAGACCTATTACCATTTACATATCCATCATGTCAACCGATGCTTAAGACATTAAATCCTGTTATCATACTTAATGCTAAAACCATCCCTATCGCCTTCACGAAGGAAAGCACAAAGCCCTCATCCACCATCAGCATTTGCCCATGCCCTCCACCCATCCCACTGCCTAGCTGCCTCTCATAGTCTCATAGTCCAGTCTTAAAGTTCTCCATATCGGATGAACTTTTAAAATATCTACTGTGATAAGTGATGGTCTTGAGTATCCTGACACGGCTATTTAACATGTCTTCTTTCCATTTTGTTTCGTATTGCGGTAACGATACATTTTGCATTTAATTTCGATTCTTGGTACTGAACTTAACCTTTACTTACCTTTGCTGTGAATTACAGATACATACATACCTTCCAGGGAACTGCATTGCGTGATGAAGCATGGTATTTTGGAACCATGATTGGAACAAAAAGGCGTTAAAAAATAATCTACAGTTGTTCCTTACTTGGAGCTCCTAAAAATAGCAGCAAATCAGTTTAAAATAAGTTTAATTTATCAAACCTATACACATTATATTTACAGATTTCCAACACTTTTACTTTTTAGCTAGATTTTTTTGCCATTTAAAATTAGCTTTTACCAATAAAATCTTGTAACTATAAACTTTACATATTGCTATGAATTATGCACATAAAAATATATAAAGGCTACGGAGGAGTATTTTTTACAGTGCATAATAAAATTCCCAAATCCGCACCTTCTAGGGCCATGAACAAAGATATGTCAGAGTATTACAGTATACAACAGAAATGAGTACACCCCTGTGCAATATCACTTAAATGTCAAATGATTCAAAACTGTATCACCTTACAGTAATTACATTACTTCTAAGTTGAACAGTAGGATATTTGCTCTTATGTAAAATTTCAAACTAACAGTTCTATTTACTATGTAAAAAATGTAGGCCCCACAGTACTCAAGCCACAGGAACTCAAGTACACAGGAACTCAATGCAACAAAAGTTAGTACACCTTTCATTCCTGAGATTCAAATGTTTTATTTTTTTTAAGACTTTGTATGTCCACCTTAATTCTCAATCCTCCTCGGCATGGAGGATACCAGTGTTGCACACAGTTCTGGAGAGATGTTCTGCCATTCTTCTGAGACAATATTTTTCAGCTGCTCTTTGCTGGAGGGGTTGTGTTGCTCTACCTTTTGCTTTAAAATACCCCAAAGGTGTTCTATTGGATTCAAGTCAGGCGACATACTTGGGCAGGTTATAGTTTTCCCTCTTTTGTTCTTTAGAAACTCTTGTGTGATTTTGACAGTGTGCTTGGGATCGTTATCATGCTGGAATAATCCTGCTCTGCTAAGCATCTGGAGACTGGGAGTCATCTTGTCAGCCAGTATTTCAGTATATCCACAGGCATTCATGGTGCCATCTGTAAATGTCATCTCCCAAACACCTTTTGCACTCATGCAGCCCCATATCACCACACTCCCACCTCCGTGCTCCACTGTCAGGACTATGTATTCACTGTGGTAGTCCCGGCCAGGTTCATGCCAAACATGCTGGACCCCATCTGAGCCAAACAGACAAAGTTCATCTTGGTCTCATCTGACCGAAGAATGCGCTCCCAATGTTCATTGGGCTTCTTTTCATGTATCTTGCAGTTTTGTGCCGAAGAGCAAGCAAGGGTTTTTTTCGTGGACGCCGTCCATAGAGGTGGATGCTATGCAATGATGTCCTTCACACTGTCTGAGCTGTCACAGAAACTTCCATTGATACCCCTGTGCCCGGTCTGAAGCACTCGCCCGTCTGTTTTTCAGAGCTAGACTGTCCAAGTAGCGCACTGTCTGTGGCATCATTTTAGGAGGACGGCTCATTCCATACCTCCTGATTACTGCTGCGACTGTGTTTCTACTGATTTTTAGTTGGTCACCAATCTTCTTGTATCCTTTTCTATCTTTGTTCCATCTCACAATCAGATTTTTCATTTCCTCCAGCAATTATTTTCCATGTGGAGCCATGATGCAGACACAGCTCAAAGGTCCAAAATTTAGAAAGTTCTGGTGTTCACAGATCATTTTATAACCATGTTCGTGCAATTAATGCAATTAGGCTAATTGGAAATCACAGGTGTACTTGGTTCAATGATCACAGGTGTATTCACTTTTGTTGCATCGAGTTTCTACTTTGAGGCCTGTATTTTCACTATAGTCTTTCTCAAGTATTTGTTTTTGATTCATAAGAGAAAATATTCAACTTAATAATTTGACATTTAAGTGGGTGTACTCACTTCTGTTGTATAGTGTACGTAGTGTAATAACGTACATATAACAGGGAACCACTGTTACCAAAACCTCTGATTAAGATTCAGAGGGGATGGCCAGAATCCTGGAGTTGAGTTAGTCTTACTAATCTGTTGTTTTACCAGTCGACCAGGTGTTGCCCATCCTCATGGAAAAGGACTGCCAGGTGTCATTTTACCTGTGAGATGAGAGAAGAATTAAAATTGCTGCACAAATAAAAACATTTTACAATCTTGACCACAGGTGAACAAAATTACATGCATTACATGAAGTGTGCTCATTTCAAATAAAATAAAAAGTTGGATATTGTATTTACCGCATTAGCGCGCAATATACAGCAGTACTACTGACACAAATTATGGAAACATTAGCATATGAAATGCTAACAAACTTCTGTAGCCTTTCTTGTTTTGTTTCTTGGAGGCATTTTCTGTAAAATAAAATATATAAATAGGCTTCAAGCAAAGGGAAAAAACAAAACATACGTACGTCTCACCTGCTTCAGTGGGTCCCGGTTATGAGCCGTTAAACGTATAAATGCCGGTTTATATTAGCGAAGTGAATTCCTTTCACTCTTGTGACGTAGCTACTGTGACTTATCTTCGGTCATGCGTGGAATAAGACTAACTAGAAGCATCATAGACCAATGTCCAAAATATGGACGGAGTGACTGTGACGTCACCGATGGGCTTGCGGTAAGCGTTACCATGAACATCAGTCAAATCGCGTCCTGCAATATTTACCCCCGAAAGAGCTAACTTCCGTCTCACCGTATAGCTAAATACATTTTTTGGAATCTATCATTTAAGTCGTTTTCGTATGGTCATGAAGAATTGACTAAATTGCGGAAAAAGTTCATTTTGATTTCAACGTGTCTATTTGCAAGTTCAGTGTCAGAAAGAAATGCAGCATACACATTTAACACAATTTAACACAACAGCCCATAAAGCCCTCAATGGCAACGTCCAAAAAACATTGAGATAAGGAAACCGAGCCGCTCGCTAAATATGGCTTCATTTCGTTAATTTATTTTTATTAATTTATCAAGGGGATATGTTAATAATAGATGTGGTTTAAAGTAACTAATACGTTTCGGTGACTACTTTTTCATTGTTATTTTTACAGTAGTACTTTTACTTGTAATTGAGTACATTTCCTGTTCAGTAACAGTACTTCTTGAGAACACATTTTCAGTACACCCAGTGCCCAGTTTATTAGGCACACCTGTACACCATTAATGTATAACACTGTTAATGCAAATATTTAATCAGCCAATCATGTGGCAGAAACTAAATGCGTAAAAGCATGCAGACATGGTCAAGAGGTTCCGCTGTTTTTTTGACCAATGTCAGAATGGGGACAAAATGTGTTCTAAGTGACTTTGACTGTGGAATGGTTTTGGCGCCAGACAGGGTGGTTTATCTTGGAAACTGCTGATCTCCTGGGATTTTCACACACATCAGTCTCTAGAGTTTGCAGAGAATTGGGCAAAAAACAAAAAAAACATCCAGTGAGCAGCAGTTCTGCAGGCAAAAACGCCTTGTTAATGACAGAAGTCAGAGGAGAAGGGCCAGACTGGTCAAAGCTGACAGGAAGGTGACAATAACACAAATAACCACACATTACAGCAGTGGTATGCAGAAGAGCATCTCTGAACACACACATTTTTTGTCAATTTTATTGACAATAATTGTTAGGGGTGCCAGTAATTTTGCCACTGGTGGTTTTCTGAGGAAATAAATAAATAAATAAAAAGAGTAAATGTATTGAAGTATATCGTTTTCCTGTATGTTTGAACATGAAATATACAGTAGATCATTACCTTTTTCTCAATTTTTATTAAGTAACCTGCTGCAGTGCAGTAAGTCTGTGCCCTGACTCAGTCCTGTACCATAGACAGTGTTTCACATCCAACCTTTGGAGGTTAGGGTGTGTGATGTGTGTGTGATGTGTGTCTGATGTGTGTGTGATGTGTGTTTGATGTGTGTGTGATGTGTGATGTGTGTGTGATGTGTGTGTGTGTGATGTGTGTGTGATGTGTGATCTGTGTGTGATGTGTGTGTGTGTGTGATCTGTGTGTGATGTGTGTGTGTGTGATGTGTGTGTGATGTGTGTGTGATGTGTGATGTGTGTGTGTGATGTGTGTGTGTGTGATCTGTGTGTGATGTGTGTGTGTGTGATGTGTGTGTGACGTGTGTTTCTCAGAGCAGTGTGCGTCTCTGGACCGTGCTGTGGAGAGGTTAGAGCAGTGTTTCCCAACTCTTGTCCTCGGGACCCACATGCCAGAAGGTTTTTGTTGTAACCAGTAACTCACACACCTGATTTAATGATTGAACCAATCAAACCACAAAATGCCCTTGATTAGTTAAATCAGGTGTCTGAGCTACTGGTGACAATAAAAACCTTCTGGCAAGTGGGTCCCGAGGACTGGAGTTGGGAAACACTGGGTTAGGGTGTGTGTACTCAAGCTGGTGTACAGGTGTGCCTAATAAAAATAGGTGTATATATTCAGTTCTCAATTTTTATTAAGTGCCCACAGTATCTAATCCAGGGGTCGGCAACCCTGGTCCTGGAGAGCTGCAGGGTGTGCTGGCTTTCGTCTCCACCTTAAAATAAGCAACCGATTCAGACCCAAGAAACCAGGTGAGGTGAGTTAACTGTGCAATCAACGGCTTTCATTGATCAATTAATGCCAAGCAACAACGAAAGCCAGCACACCCTGCGGCTCTCCAGGACCAGGGTTGCCGACCCCTGGGCTAATCCATGAGGCAGAATGAGAGGGCTCTTACCCTTTTCACAAATCAAAATTCAACATTTTCCTTCTTCTTTCAGGCTGTATCCCCTTTTCCAAGACACACGTTCCTTTTTGGACTGTGACCGTGACGGTGTTAAATATATAATATCAATGCCAGGGAATAGAGGTATGAGCAAATTAATGAATACAGAATTCATAGTTTTGGCTCTGTTCTCCAGGACACTGGACTAGAAATTAAACTAAATATAAGCTGCAAAGTGAGAGTAGCCCATTTACATCCATATCAGGTGACCCAGGCAGCTTTGCGGATATTCTCACTTCTGTGACTTTAATGAGGTTTCTGATTTTATGAATTTCTTTGTCAGCATTAATACCATTATGTATTAATTTCATCTTTACTACTGTATTTGTGCAATGTGTATGCTGATTTGATAGCTCCCATTTTGCTTCAATTCCTCTCAAACTCATAGCACTTTACAAGGCACTTTATGTGAAAGGCGTTATTCAAATAAAGTAAAAATGCCAGGATGTGTTCTTGATCGGTCAGTCTTAAGGTGCTCACAAACAAAGTTCAGCATGCAACACATTTCATTCATTTTCTATGGAGAGCCTTGCGGTGCATGAAGACGGGCGAGTGCCCTGCACGTCCGTCACACGTGAATGCTCCAACCCTGAAGAAACTTTCCCGGAGAGAATTTCTGTCGGCAGAGCATTTTTTAGTTAAATATATTTTGCGCTTTGTAAATTTTTGGTGAACTTTTTTTTTTTTAAATGTATGCATTATTAAGAGCGTGTGTACCTTTTGCATACTGACACCCACATTTCCATACTTCTCCAGGTCTGGAAATCAGTAACTTACAGTTCCATACTTTTCCAGTCCCACGCAAGAACCCCCACAGTCAACTACCTTAGAGTATCAAGCACCTTATAGTAAAGACATTCACATGAGCACAAAATCTTGAATTACTACACTTCGGTATTTAATACAAGAGTTTATTAATACATTAATGTACATTATAAAATGTGTGCAATCAGCAAATAAATTCTCAATCAGTTTAAAAACAAATTGAACCGCAGGGACTATGAGGTTTTAAAAAGCGTAAAAAGAAAGAGAAAAAAGTAGCATACAATTTTTATAAAACTCATTTACAAATGTAAGCATTAATTCCATCTTCTGGAGGAGCAACAGAATGATAAAATGGACGACAGAATCAGATTAACTACGGGAAAACACAGTATGGCCTTTTTCAGTCGTCAAAAAAGAACACACCTGGCTATGTATTGCTTGCCACATTGCTTTATGTAGACTTATTCATAGCCTTGAAAAGTCAAACAAAGGCGTTTACATTTGCATTAACAGTCATCATTGGCCATTAGTTACACCCTGCTTTGATTGGAGAAATCGCTGAAACTCATGGGCGTCCGTCCTCGGGGAGGGTGTCCGTGCTAGGGGAGGGTGTCCGTGCTCGGGGAGGGGGTCATTCAGAGGAGGGAGGGGGTCATTCAGAGGAGGGCGGGGCCCTATTTGAGCGAGACGGGCAGGCCGTACACCACCGGGGCGGCCCCGATCAGGTGCTTGAGGTACGTGGCCTGGCGCGAGGAGGCCATGTGGTCCAGGAGAGGCGCCCCGGGGCCGGCGCCCAGCCAGGACTGCAGCAGAGCCTTGGTGAAGCGGTCGATGTCCCGGTCCGTCACGTCCCACAGGTTACCCAGAACCAGCGGGCTGCAGGGGCACAGGAGGGGGAAACAGGTTTAAACGTGAAGAACAGCCCAATCAGCCCAGCAATGCTCGCCTTCTCCTACCACTGAGGTGTACCTGCTGCTAGTAAAAGTAATAAAAGCAAAATAGTATCTAGCACCATATCAAGCTGTAACACTGAGTCAGAAATTGTGAGGGTACAGAACATAAATGTATGGGGCCTACCACCCAACCATCAGGCAGTGGAGTAATATGAATATGAAGGCATGGGGCCTACCACCCAACCATCAGGCAGTGGAGTAATATGAATATAAAAGCATGGGGCCTACCAGCCGGCCATCAGGCAGTGGAGTAATATGAATATGAAGGCATGGGGCCTACCAGCCGGCCATCAGGCAGTGGAGTAATATGAATATAAAAGCATGGGGCCTACCAGCCGGCCATCAGGCAGTGGAGTAATATGAATATAAAGGCATAGGGACTACCAGCCGGCCATCAGGTAGTTGAGTAATATGAATATAAAGGCATGGGGCCTACCAGCCGGCCATCAGGTAGTTGAGTAATATGAATATAAAGGCATGGGGCCTACCAGCCGGCCATCAGGTAGTTGAGTAATATGAATATAAAGGCATGGGGCCTACCAGCCGGCCATCAGGTAGTTGAGTAATATGAATATAAAGGCATGGGGCCTACCAGCCGGCCATCAGGCAGTGGAGTAATATGAATATAAAGGCATGGGGCCTACCAGCCGGCCATCAGGTAGTTGAGTATGATGCCGGACCCTTCCAGATCCCCGTGGACAGCCAGAGCGGCGCTGCTGCAGCCGAACAGCAGGGCGGCAGCGTGGAGCTCCTGGCTCTGGAGCCTGCGGCTGTCCAGGAAGCGGGCCCCGGCCCCGTGGCCCACGTAGCTGCGGAGGGAAAGGTCCGGAACGGGCATTCAGGACGGAGCGGAGTGCACGCATCTCATACAAACGCTCGTATTGCAACGGACAAACGCAGACACGGTTAAACGGAGAACGGGAAACAAGGCTGAAACGGACACGCTTACATGTAGAGATCCTTTGTGGCCACAGCTTGCTGGAGCTGGTCTGGAGAAGGAGGAGCTCCACACACACCCTGCCAGGCAGACTCACTTAAACGAGGAGAGGAGAGGAGAGTCAGTCACACACTTGCACATACACGGTCTGAATGAAGAGAACCAGTACAAAACATTGGTTCAAGTATGCTAGTGTTGACATGCTATATGCAAATCACATTGGCACAATACGTTCCAGTGACTACAATACCATCATAGCCTACATCTTAAATGGCAACAATGCTTCTTCATTTTGAAGTACATTTTCAAACATTGTCCTGGACTGTAAATAAGACCGGTAAGGGAAGGCCAGGTACTTGGCTGTATCCCACATCACTGACTATAGTTAGCTATGTCCTTCCAGGCTGCAGCCTCAAAATCGATAAAAAAAATCGTATTATATATAGGATTTATTTGAAATATTTTTATATGCTCCTAAATTTTTCAACTTAAGAGAACCATGGTTCAACACGATGCCTTTTTCTTGGGCCAGAACCCGGCCGGTCTACAGGAGGAATGAGTGAATGGACACTAAGCCGGAAGGGAAGGGCGTTAGTTTCTCACACCCACCTGGTGAACCAGTCCTTGAAGCGCCCCTCTGTGTCCTGCAGGTTGGCGTCCGGGTTGAGCACGTAGTACACCCGCTGCGGATCCACACCGCCCGTCAGAACCGACTCCGGGTCCGACTGAAGGAAACCACACACATTGATGAAGCACGCATGACATCAGCGCGTTTCCCTCCAGCTCCCATCCTGAACAACCAAACGAGTCTGAAGCCACAGCCAAGCCAGAGCCAGTGCAAGCAGCACTCCTCAGCAGGTAATATTCACTCACCCAGCCTATATTACTGCCATACAGTCCAATTACCAACCTGGCATTATGTACTGAAGCAGTTCAGGTTTAGAGCCCTTAGCCCTGTTACTGAAGCAGTTCAGGTTTAGAGCCCTTAGCCCTGTTATTGAAGCAGTTCAGGTTTAGAGCCCTTAGCTCAGTTATTGAAGCAGTTCAGTGTATCATGGGGTACAGTAGGTCAGGGGGTGGGATATTACGGGGTACAGTGGGTCAGGGGGTGGGGTATTACGGGGTACAGCGGGTCAGTGGGTGGGGTATTACAGGGTACAGCGGGTGGGGTATTACGGGGTACAGCGGGTCAGTGGTTGGGGTATTACAGGGTACAGCGGGTCAGTGGGTGGGGTATTACGGGGTACAGCGGGTCAGTGGTTGGGGTATTACAGGGTACAGCGGGTCAGTGGGTGGGGTATTACGGGGTACAGCGGGTCAGTGGTTGGGGTATTACAGGGTACAGCGGGTCAGTGGGTGGGGTATTACGGGGTACAGCGGGTCAGTGGTTGGGGTATTACAGGGTACAGCGGGTCAGTGGGTGGGGTATTACGGGGTACTCACCTCTCTCAGCTCACAGTGGCCCAGCAGGAAGTGTAGGGACGGCATTCGGGTGACCGCCCGGGATCTCAGGCACGAGATGTTCTCCCACGGAAGCTTCTGGAGATACTGCAACCAGACACACATGGCACACCTCACACCAGACACACACACACACACACAGGCACACGCTCCCCCATATCTTTCCATCTAGAACATAAACCTAAATACTGACACTTACAACCACCTAACTGACAGGCATAAACCGGGCTTATGACAAACTGGTTCCTTTTTCCTTGTTCAAAATCCCCATGTCAGTGCGTTACAGAGAGGAGGGGACACTGATGTGGCCGTACCTTGTCGAGCACCAGGACCACGTGGCCCTTGGGCTCCGTGCGGTCCTTCAGGGCGGACGCGGCCCCCTGCAGGGCAGCCAGAGCCTCCTCCACCCGGCCCGGGCACAGGCCGCCGGCCAGAGAGAGCAGGTCGCGAGCAGAGAGGAGAGGGGAAGCGGACAGCACAGCCTGGAAGGAGACGGCAATCATTCAGCCCGTGCGTTTGTCACGGGAGGGCTAAAGCCATCGAGCTTAGTGATAATAAACGCACCGGCCGGTCTTATAAAACACAAGTGAGGATTTCTTAAACCTCACGCAAAAACACACAAAAATAAATATAAAATTAAATGAAGGCCATAGTATCTGAAAGGGTACTTCATCACCCTTCCCATCCCACGTTATGCAATCGTGAATTATTCCCACTCATCCTTGACGCATGGAACATTATGGGATGTCCCTTCCTGCTGGAAGCTTGCATTTCATACCCTTGGGCGGGGAGGTAAACCGAGGGAGCCATGGAATTATAATCACTCCCTCCCCCCTCATAATTTGGAACCAAACCCAGTTGGTGTGGACTCCATATATCATCTGGGCATTTGGGGGATTCCCCCCTTGAAGCAAGGGAAGGGAACGTCAGAAAGAAAGCGTACAATCTGGAATGGAACCCAGCTCATGATCCACAGCGTGCCAGGATCGTAACGGAGTAAGAGCGGTTTGTGGCGGGGGGAGGCACCTTGAGTGTTTCCTCGGTGGTCTGCGCTCCGTACCCCATTAGAGTCTGGAGGAGGGCCTGGGCGTGGGTGGGGAGCTCAGGGTCAGAGGTCAGGGGAAGCAGGAGGCCCTGCCAGCAGCCTAAAATCTCCCTCATGTCCTCCAGCAGCCTCTGTGTAAAGAAACAACCAATCAGACAGTCAAAATGACTCCATCCCTAAGCACAGAAACCAATCACAGGACTCTCACCGGCACACTTCAGTCACATGATGCGACATGGCCCTGCCCACCACGACCAATAAGGGAAGAGAGTAAGCAGGAAGGATAAGTTGCACAGGAAATAGTTTTGCACAGATTTCTCCTCAAAGGCTACAAAAGCATTGCAAAGACTACTTCTCACAAGAGTGCCGTTACAGCACACGGCAAAACAATTGGCACAGTTTTCGGGTTGCAGCTTCTAGATTTCCAAGCATGTAGAAGTACCTCTGGAACCGCACCTGTATGGAAGCGCCTGCTTTCAACATCGGGCCTACTTTGCACCTCTGAATTACCTACATTTTCAACACTTACATTGATGGTTGAAGCCCAGGCAGAGGCCCTGGGGATATTTAAGCTACAACACGACTCTACAAATCAACTAATCACGGCCTTTAATCAAGACCTTGATGAGCACAATCATGCGTCTTAGAGTCGGGCTAAAACAAAAGCACTGCGCCAAAACCAACCCTTTTCAGATAATAAGTCACACCGTAGGGAAAATAAATCAGTTCACAGATTGAATTAAAATGAACATTGTTTAATGGAACCCATTTAAGAGGCTGCGGTTCCTTCCCCCCTTTACGTTGTCCATCTGCGGCGACCTCCCTCACCTCCATCCTCTGGTCCAGCGCTCTCCGGCCCTCCCACCACTGCGCTTTGTCAGCCACGCTGCTCAACTCCTTCTGCTGCTTCTGCACGCTTTCCATCTCCTGGAGCACAGCGCTTACAGGGCTCTGCAGAAAGAGCGTTAATGACCTAAAGCACAGTGCTTACAGCGCGCTGCAGAAACAGCGTTAATGTGCTAAAGCACAGCGCTTAACCCTGCAGAAACAGCGTTAATGTGCTAAAGCACAGCGCTTAGCCCTACAGAAACAGCGTTAATGTCCTAAAGCACAGCGCTTAGCCCTACAGAAACAGCGTTGATGTCCTAAAGCACAGCGCTTAGCCCTACAGAAACAGCGTTAATGTCCTAAAGCACAGCGCTTAGCCCTACAGAAACAGCGTTGATGTCCTAAAGCACAGCGCTTAGCCCTACAGAAACAGCGTTAATGTCCTAAAGCACAGCGCTTAGCCCTACATAAACAGCGTTAATGTCCTAAAGCACAGCGCTCACAGGGAATGCGCAGTCCTACCTCACACTGGGCAGAGGGAATGCGCACAGTGATTGGGGGTGATCCCCTCTCCAAACGGGTCAGCAGAATCATGTCTCCCATTTCCCCAAACTGCCCTCTGACCACAGAGAGAAGGCAAACGGTCACACCTGGAGAGAGGAAAAAGTCAGAGTCAGAGTCAGAGCAGGGGCCCCCCCAAGAGTCAGAGCGGGGCCCCCCCAAGAGTCAGAGCGGGGCCGCAGAGTCAGAGTCAGAGCGGGGCCGCAGAGTCAGAGTCAGAGCGGGGCCGCAGAGTCAGAGTCAGAGCGGGGCCGCAGAGTCAGAGCCCCAGAGTCAGAGCCCCAGAGTCAGAGCCCCAGAGTCAGAGCCCCAGAGTCAGAGCCCCAGAGTCAGAGCCCCAGAGTCAGAGCGGGGCCGCAGAGTCAGAGCGGGGCCACAGAGTCAGAGCGGGGCCACAGAGTCAGAGCGGGGCCACAGAGTCAGAGTCAGAGCGGGGCCCTGAAGTCTCCTGCCGCCCTGGGGACTGACCTGATGCAATGGCCTGCAGCTGCTGAGTGAACACCTGGCCCAGCCGCTGTGGGAAGGCCTCGGGCTCGACGCAGGGGAAGGAGAAGATGGCCTCCAGCCGGGCCAGACGCTGCTGCAGGGGCGACAGAGCGGCGGGGTCGTCCAAACTCAGACCCCTCAGCCTGGTGGTCAGATCGGGGGCCGCAGCCTTCCTCAGCTTCCTGGGGCCGCAGAGAATCGGCGAGGGAAACGCTCCTCAGGTCAGAAACACGAGCACTTCACGGGATGGGCATTTCATTTCATCATTACACTGAAGCACTGCAACAGCTAACCAGTTAACAGTTGCATTGAAATAAGGACTTACTACATAAAAAATAAAAATAAAAGTAAAGAAAGAAAAAAAAATGTAATCACTAAATTAAACATTTTAATGTCTGGTCACCCGATCGCTAATGGTATTCTCAGACCAGCGCACATTCACGTTTCATTGACGGTGTCATTTTCACCGGTTTCACATTAGCGGAAGCCTGGGCGCTCACCCGAGCCTGCAGGAGAGGTGGCGGGTCATGTGGTGCCGGGCGGTGAGGCCCAGGGACTGGGCGTGCAGCATGGCGGTGGTGAGGGGGTCCGTCTGCCCCAGGCACAGGGCCAGGAGCCCACACAGCCCGGGGTACAGGCCGGGAGGGGGCAGGTGCTGCAGGGACAGCAGCGCCCCCTGGAGGAGACACCGCACCTCATCCAGAGACAGCCCGCCTGAGGGAGAGTCTCACAGTCAAACACCGAGCTCACACAGTCAAACACCGAGTTCACACCGTCAAACACCGAGTTCACACTGTCAAACACCGAGCTCACACAGTCAAACACCGAGCTCACCACCGAGCTCACACCGTCAAACACCGAGTTCACACCGTCAAACACTGAGTTCACACAGAACAAGCAGGCTTACAGCCGCCCCACTGCTAAACATTGAGTTCATATTTACACAGAGTTCATACAGAACAACCTTACCTGGCCCTGTGTTAGGGTAAGTGGAGTGGGGAGTCAGGCCTTACCTGGCCCTGTGTTAGGGTAAGTGGAGTGGGCAGTCAGGGTGGCAGAGAGCCCCCCACTCCTAATTTCTCCAAAGCCCTCGATCGGTTGATGTAGCAATGGCTCCCTCCTTAGCACTTCAAAATCCGTGTTCGGGAGATCCTGTAGACCACCTGTTGGGAAAGAGACAGTAGGCGGTGTTGGGACAAGGGATGAGACAGTAGGTGGTGTTGGGACGGTAGGCAGGGGGCAATAGAGGAGAATAACACATTTGGTTTTGAGAAGCCTTAAATCTTTTTCACTCCCAGAAACTTTCCGTCTACTTCTGGCATCAAGCCGTTGAGAGCATCATTCTATGTGCTCACCATATGCATTGAATTGTCCAAAACAAATGCAATTACATTGTGGAAATCGACCTGAAACCCTAATGGGCATTGTCTGCATGGCAGAGCTGTAATTTATGGCAGAGGTACACAGTACAATGTCTGCAAGAATAACATGGTGGTTAAAATGTGACGCTTTCCAGTTGTCTTCAGGCAAAAACAAAACAAAAGTGCAGATTATTCAGTCACTTAAACGCATTTTAAAACGTACTTTTCTAAGCCTAAACGATAAAAGTTCACCCAAACTGTCTGGGCGTGGTCAATTAGCAGACCGCGCTCCCACTTTCCACACATTGTTGTTTGTTACCATAGCTACCTCCATGATACGCGCTCATCCGGGGAGACTGAATTTTCACAAGCTAGCTAACTTGGCTATGGAGGGAGGAGGGCAGCGCTGCACCCACCCTGTGCTCCGGCTGGCTCCGTGTCTGACGTCCGCAGCTCCTCCACGCTGCACTCCTCCCCCTGCTCCTGCTGCGCCTCCTCCCGAATGCTCCTCATCCTCTCGGGCTCCTCCTCCCCGGCGGCGGGGGAGGCCGTGGGCTTTCGGGGCCGGCCCCTCCTGGGGGCAGAGCGAGGCGGGGCCTTGTCCTCTGCGGAGGACCCGGAGTCGGGGGGGAGGGCCGTGCTCTTCTTGGGCCGGCCGGGCTTGCGGGGGGCGGGCGTTTGGGCCGGGGTGCGGGCGCAGGGCCTGGAGGTGGTTTTTGGGAGCTGGCGTGTGGGAGCAGCTGACACTGGGGCCTCGGCCTCCACATCACTCTCATCGCTGAACTCCACCTGTCAATCACACGGACAAACACCTGTCAATCACACAGCCATCACAGGGACATACACCTGTCAATCACACAGCCATCACAGGGACAAACACCTGTCAATCACACAGCCATCACACGGACAAACACCTGTCAATCACACAGCCATCACACGGACAAACGCCTGTCAATCACACAGCCATCACACGGACAAACACCTGTCAATCACACAGCCATCACAAGGACAAACACCTGTCAATCACACAGCCATCACAGGGACAAACACCTGTCAATCACACAGCCATCACACGGACAAACACCGGTCAATCACACGTCCATCACAAGGACAAACACCTGTCAATCACACGTCCATCACAAGGACAAACACCTGTCAATCACACAGCCATCACACGGACAAACACCTGTCAATCACACAGCCATCACAAGAACAAACACCCGTCAATCACACAGCCATCACAAGGACAAACTCGTGTCAATCATACATGCATCAGAAGGACAGCACAAACACCTGTCAATCATACATCCACAAACCAATCCTTCAATCGATCCAATCAATCAATTCGGTTTGGTATCGTTCCATTTCAGTCAGAAATCAGACGTGCGTTGAAGACAGCAAACATTCACAAACTACGCTTGCAGCAAACCGTTACTGTGGCACGATTTTAAATGAACCTTCTATTGAGCTTGCCGACAACGCCTTTAATACAAAACGAACACGACTTCAGTTTGTGGCGAACAGAAAAAAACTGGCCAAAAGTTTGCCTTGAACGCATATCAGGAGGACATCTCCCATGATGCTCCAGGAGGATATCTCCCATGATGCTCCAGGAGCGCCCCGCTCACCTTGAAGCGGGATCTCTTGCTTCGCTTGGGAGCGGCAGGCACGGGGCGCGGTTTGTCCTGCGTGGGGGAAGACTCGTCGTACACTTGGAACTGGATTTTAGGGCCCGGCTTCGCCACCCCGGACCGAGCTGGACGCGGGACCCGGACCTTCAGCACGGGAGTGCAAGCGGCAATCTGGGGCACCTCTTCGTCAAAGTCGAAAGCCCTGGCTTCGCCCCGAGGGGTGCAAGCCGGCTTGAGGGCTCTGGCCTTGGTGGCTTTGCCCTTACCGGAGAACGTGACCTTCAGCTTGGGCACCGCGGTGCTACCGGGGGCCGGTTCTCTGGCTTTCTTGGTCTCTTGAGCGTTGGGTTCCTTGGCCTCTTGTTTTTTGGGTTCTTCAGTCTCCTGTGCGTTGGGTTCCTTGGTCTCCTGTGCGTCGGGTTCTTTGGTCTTCTTCGATTTGGTTTTGGGTTTCGGCGAGGCCAGAGGGTTCCACGTCCAGAGGGGGGAGAAGAGCTCCTCGGGGCGGCAGCCGCGCTTGGAGGCCAGGGCGAGGATGGAGGCCAGGGCCTTGGCGGCCTGCAGGCCGGCCCGAACCACCGCCAGCTCGGGGGCGCTCTGCGACCCCACGAACGCCAGGCCCGACTCCAGCAGGTCCCAGGCGTCGCGGCCGTTCTCCGCCCGCGGCTCCAGGCTGGAGAGGGCCATGCGCAGGTATATTCGGGCGGTGAGGTCGTGGAGGAAGGAGGGCAGCGACGGCGGCGTTCCCGGGCCGGCCCCGGTCAGCTCCAGCAGCCGGGGGCCCAGCCGGGCCGCGGCGGCCCCGGAGCGGGACAGGGCAGCCAGGAGCAGCCGGTGGCTGCGTCTGCAGGCCCCCTCCTGGGGCAGCCGGCGGGTGAGCTCGGCCTGGGCGGCCGCCCAGCGCACCACCACGCGCCCCAGCCAGGGGTCGGCGCAGCAGGGGCAGGGGCAGGCGGGCGCGTGGGCCAGGGAGGACAGCCAGCGCGCGGGCCGGGTCTTCAGCGGGGGCGAGGCCGACAGGGCCCAGTCCCGGGCCGGCTCCACGGGCTGCCGGGGGAAGGCCCGCGTGCGCAGGAGGCCGCTGTAGTCGTCCTCGTCCGGGGGCCCCGTGGGGACGGCCGTCTTCTGCGGCAGCCGGCCCTTCTGCACCTTAATCTTCGGCCCGCCTTTTCTCTCTGTGCTGCTGAAATCTGAGGGGGAAAGAAAGAAATGCATCATATTTATATGCCTTTTCTTCATTTAAACCTTTGAAGGGGAATGATGGAATTTATGAAATCGCTCCCTTTCTTTGCTGTTGAACAACTTCGCCAATGTCACAAATTCCTTTTTTTCGTTTTAACTTGGCATGAAAAGAAAATTATTCAGAGCAGTGTGGGGCTCAGCACAGTGTGGGGTACTGGGTCTGTTGGGTCTGTTCGGTTCAGCAATGTGGGGTACTGGGTCTGTTGGGTTCAGCAATGTGGGGTACTGGGTCTGTTGGGTTCAGCAATGTGGGGTACTGGGTCTGTTGGGTTCAGCAATGTGGGGTACTGGGTCTGCTGGATTCTAAGCGGGGTGGGGTACTGACCAGTGCACAGCTCGAGGAGCCCCTTCACCTGCTCCAGGTCCATCCCACTCTGGTCTAGCTCCGCCCTCTGCAGCTCAAGCTCCGCCTTCACCACCAGCAGCTCTGCACACCTGAGGGGTGTACCCACCAACGGTCAGATCAGACAACCACCCTCTCCCACTAATCTCTACCCATGAAGCCCTGCTCACACCTCCACCCACAACTCACTGGCTGCACTAACCCTCCACCCATAACTCACTGGCTGCACTAACCCTCCACCCACAACTCACTGGCTGCACTAACCCTCCACCCACAACTCACTGGCTGCACTAACCCTCCACCCATAACTCACTGGCTGCACTAACCCTCCACCCACAACTCACTGGCTGCACTAACCCTCCACCCACAACTCACTGGCTGCACTAACCCTCCACCCACAACTCACTGGCTGCACTAACCCTCCACCCACAACTCACTGGCTGCACTAACCCTCCACCCATAACTCACTGGCTGCACTAACCCTCCACCCATAACTCACTGGCTGCACTAACCCTCCACCCATAACTCACTGGCTGCACTAACCCTCCACCCACAACTCACTGGCTGCACTAACCCTCCACCCATAACTCACTGGCTGCACTAACCCTCCACCCACAACTCACTGGCTGCACTAACCCTCCACCCACAACTCACTGGCTGCACTAACCCTCCACCCACAACTCACTGGCTGAGGGTCTGCAGTTTGGTGGCCAGCTTGAGGGCCTCCAGGCAGCGTCCCTTGGCCTCCAGGACGGCCCCGCAGTGGCTCCTGAGGGACACCACCGCCAGGGAACAGCTCAGCACCTCCGACAGCAGCTGCCACTTCAGCAGCACGTTGTCCCCTGCATTTCAGGCACAAGCTTTCAGAGTCCGTCACCACACGCCTGCTCTCTAAAGCATATTCTCCATCTACTTTTAATATCCTGGTTTCAACAACCCTGCTAGTCTGCAATAGGTCATTGGGGTCAAGGGTTGAGTTGGCCAGAATTTCAACCTCCAATAGGAACTCCAGATACACGATATCATGGTTCTTCCAGAGGGAATAAACCAATAGATAATCACCAAGCCACATCTTTGGAAGTAGGGCAAGACGGACACAAAAAAATAAAATGATCAATTACAGATTTCTGCAGAGTGAAATTAATGTCTCCATGAAATGAGCCTTCACATCTAACATCCACACTTTTTACAGTGCCAATTTTTAGTTAATCTAAAATACCTTTAATAGCCTTTTGAAGTAGCAACATATTCGGACCACAGAAAGAACATTGAAAACAAGCAAAGCCCGTCTTAGTCAGAATAGAGCTATAATCCAAAAATGATAGGCAAATACTTTTTTGGAAAACAAATAGAGAGGGACAGCTGCATATTTTTTTTTTTAACGTATTATCAGGCGTCTCTTTGGTTTGGTTTGCCATGAGACCCGCACAGGGCGGGACGTTACCTTGATCAACAAACTGCGTGTCCACGCCGACGCTGTTGGCTCCGTAGTAGCCGTTGCCCACCAGCGACACCACCAGACTGCACAGCAGCTTCAGGCTCTCGTCCAGAGCTGCGCCGGCCGTCTTCAACCCTGTAACGCAGAAACAGACTCACACCCCCGCCAAGGCAGACCAGCATCCAGAAGGTAACGGAAAGGATTCTTTAGCGGTCCAAGCACGCTGTGTTGGAACCCTATTGCGTTTCTTTCCGATTTTCTCCACTCTAAAAGTGTTTGCACAGGAAACTTGCACACGGGTTCCTACAGTCAACCACGACTCCGGTTACAAAAACTATCATTGGCCAGATGGTGGCACTATAACTTCATCCATTCGGGATGTAGTCAAACACATATTTTACCCCAGATTCCCTGGGTACAAAGGCAAACAAATAAGCCTCTAGGACTAAAATGATGCATCCGAGTAGATTTACCAACATCTCGTCCTAGACAGTTTGACCAATGTGGACCGCATTTGGTACACTGCATCTTCAGACCAATATCCTAAAACGTGTGTATAAATTTTTTTATTTTTATTTTTTTTTTTATTGTTTGTGTTCAGGCTTATTGCAACCTGAACTGGCTAATGTCCAATTATCACTTTCATAAATAACTTCTACAGCTAGTTTGCTTAAACCTGGCAGGGCCAGGGCTGAGAGACGGAGCGAGGGGGGAGGGGATAATGGGGCGTCCTGCAGACGGACGTTACGCACCGTGATGGGAGATCCTCTGCCGGAGGTGTTGGGGCAGCGCAGACGCATCCAGGCAGAGGTAGGAGCTGGCCATCTGCAGGGCCCGCGCGCGCAACAGGTACCAGACCTTAGACTGCCGGTGCTCCCCCACCTCCTTCAGCACCTGGGCCAGGAGCGAGACGCCCGACTCCACCTGCAGAGGGAGGGGGAGCCAAGTTCGGGTACCAGGGACATTATCATTCGCCCCCACACGCGGATGCCAAATCTGGCCAATCTTCACCTATTTGTGCAGTGTTCTACTTAAGGCTTTAGAACTCCAGATGTGAGCAGCACCGACTTGGCAAATGGCTTCACTGAGGCAAGGCTCTTGTTGGTTAATATTGTAAATGGCACAAGTCTACAGTATGCAATCTTTTGTTGCACAGGTATGGGAAATTTTATAAATATTACCACTAGGGGGAGCTGCAGTATGAGGCTACAGAGACATTTCACTTTATGGGGACTTCTGAAGTAATTTCCGCTTTAGTGTACATTTGTGCATGTGATGAAGGATTTTTCAGATATCTTCAGAAGATTCCCCAGACTGTCTCCCGGTGCCAGAGAGCCGCCTCCCCCAAACCGGGGCCCCTGTGCACTTACCTGGCCGGTGCAGTGGCAGAGTCGGGCCCTCAGGAGAACGGCCTGCACGTGCAGAGGCGTCGGCCCCTCTGAGCTGCCCGGCTGCAGCAGCTGCTCCGCCTGCTCCAGCTGCGTCTGCGCATCAGAGACCAACAACCATCACACTCTGCGTCTGCGCATCAGAGACCAACAACCATCACTCTCTGCGTCTGCGCATCAGAGACCAACAACCATCACACTCTGCGTCTGCGCATCAGAGTCCAACAACCATCACACTCTGCGTCTGCGCATCAGAGTCCAACAACTATCACACTCTGCGTCTGCGCATCAGAGTCCAACAACCATCACACTCTGCGTCTGCGCATCAGAGTCCAACAACCATCACACTCTGCGTCTGCGCATCAGAGACCAACAACCATCACACTCTGCGTCTGCGCATCAGAGACCAACAACCATCACACTCTGCGTCTGCGCATCAGAGACCAACAACCATCACACTCTGCGTCTGCGCATCAGAGACCAACAACCCTCACACTCTGCGTCTGCGCATCAGAGACCAACATAACCTTCATACTCTGCGTCTGCGCATCAGAGACCAACATAACCATCACACTCTGCGTCTGCGCATCAGAGACCAACATAACCATCACACTCCGCATCTGCGCATCAGAGACCAACATAACCTTCATACTCTGCGTCTGCGCATCAGAGACCAACATAACCTTCACACTCTGCGTCTGCGCATCAGAGACCAACATAACCTTCATACTCTGCGTCTGCGCATCAGAGACCAACGTAATCTTCACACTCTGCGTCTGCGCATCAGAGACCAACATAACCTTCATACTCTGCGTCTGCGCATCAGAGACCAACGTAATCTTCACACTCTGCGCATCAGAGACCAACATAACCTTCATACTCTGCGTCTGCGCATCAGAGACCAATGTAACCTTCACACTCTGCGTCTGCGCATCAGAGACCAACATAACCATCACACTCTGCGCATCAGAGACCAACATAACCTTCATACTCTGCGTCTGCGCATCAGAGACCAACATAACCATCACACTCTGCGCATCAGAGACCAACATAACCTTCATACTCTGCGTCTGCGCATCAGAGACCAACATAACCATCACACTCTGCGTCTGCGCATCACAGACCAACGTAACCTTCACACTCTGCGTCTGCGCATCAGAGACCAACATAACCTTCACACTCTGCGTCTGCGCATCAGAGACCAACATAACCTTCACACTCTGCGTCTGCGCATCAGAGACCAACATAACCTTCACACTCTGCGTCTGCGCATCAGAGACCAACATAACCTTCATACTCTGCGTCTGCGCATCAGAGACCAACATAACCTTCACACTCTGCGTCTGCGCATCAGAGACCAAAGTAACCTTCACACCCTGCGTCTGCGCATCAGAGACCAACATAACCTTCATACTCTGCGTCTGCGCATCAGAGACCAACATAACCTTCACACTCTGCGTCTGCGCATCAGAGACCAAAGTAACCTTCACACTCTGCGTCTGCGCATCAGAGTCCAACGTAACCTTCACACTCTGCGTCTGCGCATCAGAGACCAACATAACCTTCACACTCTGTGTCTGCGCATCAGAGACCAACATAACCATCACACTCTGCGTCTGCGCATCAGAGACCAACATAACCTTCACACTGACAACAGTGGAGAACCACTGAACTGGTGGCAACCTGACTAGCATACCATATCAGTGGGCTGATGTGCGAAATTAGCAGAGGGGTGTGTGGGTACAGGAAACTCTGTGAGTTGGGTGTGAGTGTGGGAGAGAGAGCAGGTGAGTTGGGTGTGAGTGTGCGAGTGAGAGCAGATTCAGTAGACAGTGTGTGAGTGAGAGCAGATTCAGTAGACAGTGTGTGAGTGAGAGCAGATTCAGTAGACCGTGTGTGAGTGAGAGCAGATTCAGTAGACCGTGTGTGAGTGAGAGCAGATTCAGTAGACAGTGTGTGAGTGAGAGCAGATTCAGTAGACAGTGTGTGAGTGAGAGCAGATTCAGTAGACAGTGTGTGAGTGAGAGCAGATTCAGTAGACCGTGTGTGAGTGAGAGCAGATTCAGTAGACCGTGTGCGAGTGAGAGCAGATTCAGTAGACCGTGTGGGAGTGAGAGCAGATTCAGTAGACCGTGTGGGAGTGAGAGCAGATTCAGTAGACAGTGTGCGAGTGAGAGCAGATTCAGTAGACCGTGTGGGAGTGAGAGCAGATTCAGTAGACAGTGTGTGAGTGAGAGCAGATTCAGTAGACAGGTAAGCTCACCTGTGCCAGGTCGGGGGCCCCGAGCTCCAGGAGCAGCAGGGCGGTGTGGCACAGGTTGCTGGCACAGCCCTGGGCGTCTCCGGCCCCGCGGGAGAGAGCGGCAGCCAGGCGGTGACTCTCCAGAGCCTGCAGCGGCTGGAACAGGGGGGCGCAGCTTAATGCTTTATTTAGGCCCACATTTACGCCTTATTACAGTTATTATCACTTTGACATACGATGCGTTCAGAAATGAGTGCCAACTTTATTCTGAGCATCCTATTGGGGAAACGCACAGTTTGTATGTTCTTGTCACATGACCATCAAGTTGTCGAAGGGCGAATCTTTTGAAAGATCAGTGTAGGTATTCCTGCCATATTGCCCTTCAGCTGGCTGTACGCTGCGATATTGGCCGTCCTTTACGGTTGGTGCGTGTCACACAGTGCGATGTAGCATCAACAATATCACGCATGGCTTTGCCGTCAGACTCAGTGATAAGATGGGGCTGACCTCAAATCTCTGCCTGTGCTGCCCTGATGAATGAACGAAGGTTTGATGCAAAGAATTCTAATCAAGGATTTTATGGAACCTAATTCAAGGAATCAAGACAGCCCTTAATTAGAAAAATTTACAATGTAGTCTGTAATGCATTTGGACAGTTGGCACAATTGTTCTTTTGGCTCTTTAGTCCAGCACATTGGATTTGAAATGAAACAAATGTGAGGTTAAAGTGCACGGTCCCCTTTAATTTACATCCATATCAGGTGGTAAGTGTAGAAATCGCATCCGTTTTTATACATCCCCCATTTTAGGGGACCAAAAGTAACTGGACAGTTGGCTTCTCAGCTGTTTCTCAACAGTCAGGTGTATTCAATCCCTACCTTAATGCAGGTATAAGAAAGCTTTCAGCACCTGGTTTTAATTCTAGAGTCTGTTGTTGGCGTTTGTCAACATGGGGCCCAGAGTTGTGCCCATTACAGCCAAGGAAGCCATTCTGAGACAGCCCCAACACCGGCAGCAGAGGCCACCGGTGAGTGGTGAATGCAGATTTGCCACCTCCTGCCATGGAGTTACTTCCACTCACGCTGGTGCGGAACAGACCTGTAAACTGCGATCATGTGTGACCATGTCTGCAATCAGCTATAATGGGCAGTGTGTTCCAGCAGAACTTCATACGGCCGACGGGAGGCGACTCGAAGCGGCCCGACTGTCTGCCTCGGTAGCCGCTAGTTATTAGTTATCCGGCGTGGGCTGGCAGCGTCAGGGCCTCTAGGTTGCAGCGTCAGGGCCTCTAGGTTGCAGCGTCAGGGCCTCTAGGTTGCAGCGTCAGGGCCTCTAGGTTGCAGCGTCAGGGCCTCTAGGTTGCAGCGTCAGGGCCTCTAGGTTGCAGCGTCAGGGCCTCTAGGTTGCAGCGTCAGGGCCTCTAGGTTGCAGCGTCAGGGCCTCTAGGTTGCAGCGTCAGGGCCTCTAGGTTGCAGCGTCAGGGCCTCTAGGTTGCAGCGTCAGGGCCTCTAGGTTGCAGCGTCAGGGCCTCTAGGTTGCAGCGTCAGGGCCTCTAGGTTGCAGCGTCAGGGCCTCTAGGTTGCAGCGTCAGGGCCTCTAGGTTGCAGCGTCAGGGCCTCTAGGTTGCAGCGTCAGGGCCTCTAGGTTGCAGCGTCAGGGCCTCTAGGTTGCAGCGTCAGGGCCTCTAGGTTGCAGCGTCAGGGCCTCTAGGTTGCAGCGTCAGGGCCTCTAGGTTGCAGCGTCAGGGCCTCTAGGTTGCAGCGTCAGGGCCTCTAGGTTGCAGCGTCAGGGCCTCTAGGTTGCAGCGTCAGGGCCTCTAGGTTGCAGCGTCAGGGCCTCTAGGTTGCAGCGTCAGGGCCTCTAGGTTGCAGTGTCAGGGCCTCTAGGTTGCAGCGTCAGGGCCTCTAGGTTGCAGCGTCAGGGCCTCTAGGTTGCAGCGTCAGGGCCTCTAGGTTGCAGCGTCAGGGCCTCTAGGTTGCAGCGTCAGGGCCTTTAGGTTGCAGGGTCAGGGCCTTTAGGTTGCAGGGTCAGGGCCTCTAGGTTGCAGCGTCAGGGCCTCTAGGTTGCAGCGTCAGGGCCTCTAGGTTGCAGCGTCAGGGCCTCTAGGTTGCAGCGTCAGGGCCTCTAGGTTGCAGGGTCAGGGCCTTTAGGTTGCAGGGTCAGGGCCTTTAGGTTGCAGCGTCAGGGCCTTTAGGTTGCAGGGTCAGGGCCTTTAGGTTGCAGCGTCAGGGCCTCTAGGTTGCAGCGTCAGGGCCTCTAGGTTGCAGCGTCAGGGCCTTTAGGTCGCAGCGTCAGGGCCTTTAGGTCGCAGCGTCAGGGCCTTTAGGTCGCAGCGTCAGGGCCTCTAGGTTGCAGCGTCAGGGCCTCTAGGTTGCAGCGTCAGGGCCTCTAGGTTGCAGCGTCAGGGCCTTTAGGTTGCAGCGTCAGGGCCTTTAGGTTGCAGTGTCAGGGCCTTTAGGTTGCAGTTGGCACTTACCTTCCCCATGAGCTTGTACAGGGCCCCCATGAGCGCGATGGAAGAGCACGTCTGCCTGCTGCTACTCACAGCCGGCCTGGAGCCCGCAGCCAGCAGGCCCCTCCACAGCTCCAGGGCCCGGTCCAGAGACGCACACTGCTCTGAGAAACACACACACACGCGTCACACACGCGTCACACACACCCTAACCTCTCCACAGCACGGTCCAGAGACGCACACTGCTCTGAGAAACACACACACACACGTCACACACACCCTAACCTCTCCACAGCACGGTCCAGAGACGCACACTCTACACACACACACACACACACACACACACCTAACCTCCAAACCTAGTCATAAACACACAGACCCCCCAAACCTACTCACAAACACACACACCCCAACCCCTCCACAGCTCTAGAGCATGGTAAAGTGACACACAGACAAACACACACCTCTCCACAGCATGGTTTCTAACACGGCTCTGAGAAGCACACACACAGAAAACACGCTCCGAGCCCTCAGGTTGGATCTGAAACACTGTCTATAGTACAGGACTGAGTCAGGGCACAGACTCTCTGCTCTGGGCCAGCAGGTTGGATGTGAAACACTGTCTATGGTACAGGACTGAGTCAGGGGCCAGCAGGTTGGATCTGAAACACTGTCTATGGCACAGGACTGAGTCAGGGAACAGCAGGTTGGATCTGAAACACTGTCTATGGTACAGGACTGAGTCAGGGCACAGACTCACTGCTCTGGGCCAGCAGGTTGGATGTGAAACACTGTCTATGGTACAGGACTGAGTCAGGGGACAGCAGGTTGGATGTGAAACACTGTCTATGGTACAGGACTGAGTCAGGGGACAGCAGGTTGGATCTGAAACACTGTCTATGGTACAGGACCGAGTCAGGGCACAGACTCACTGCTCTGGGCCAGCAGGTTGAAGCGCAGGCTCTCGTACACCTGCAGGCTGTCCTGCCGTTTCTGCTTCTCCTCGTAATCCAGGTCGTTGGTCCCCAAGGGCTCCAGACTCCCGGACTGCTCCTGCGCTGCAGCCAGCCTCTGCTCCCTCTCCTTAGCCTGGGGGAGTTCACAAGAGTCAGGGCTTCAAACATACAGATCGGTTCTGTAACCATACTGCTCTGCCAGCTATGAGACTCCTCCAAACCTAGTCCAGTTCTGTAACCATCACACCACTCTGCCACCTACAGACGCCTCCAAACCTACAGTCCAATCTGACTATCGGACAAAGCCAAATATGAGCCTCCTCTGGCTGAGATGGGTTCAGACAGCAATGAAAGTGAGACCGCATAACAGTGGACACAGTGGAAAAATAAGCATTGCTGGCTATGTTACACAAAGTTAATTTCTGAATGTGTGAACGACCCACACAGGACTGCCGTACCTCCTGCAGGTTCTTCTCCAGAGTGCAGATGTAGAACCACAGCAAGGCCTGCGCCTTGTGGTCTTTCAGCCTATCAGCATTCTCCGTGGTCTCTGGCTCCTCCTCCAGCAGCCGCAGGGCTTCCTGAGTGAAGTCCACCGCCGAACTGGACCGCCAGTGTGAACGGTACAACAACGGGTTTACAAGCAAGCAGCACGATTCACATTAAACTACCAACTTCAAAACAGTGGACTAGCTTCCCAGTAAAAGGAACATGGGTGAGTGATGGGTGACATTTTTTATCTACCCAAACTATACTATACAAGACATACTTTGTTCCACGACCTGGAATACAGTCTAACATTATCAGTCAATGGGCACCCATTTTCAGAAACGTTCCCCCTACCGCATTTAGTAAAAAGCAACCGGACATTTTCCTAGCCACTATGATTAGCCAAGAGAGAAGCCAGCTTCTGTAAATGTTCAGAGCTGCATGGTGGCATTAACATTCAAAATTAAATCGGTTATTCTATCTTTCATTCACCCAGATCAAACAGGTTTCAGAAGTGTACCCTGTGACACTCCTCAAACACACTGCATCTATAATTTGCCTCTATAACGAATATCTCCCAAAAAAAACTACAGAACTGTGCAAACGTTTTAGGTAGCTGTGAAAAATAAAATAAGAATGATATGAAGAAAATAGAAATGTTAGTTTATTTTTTTATCAATTAAAAAAAAAGCATGAACAGAAGTACTGAATGAACACAAGAAAAATCTAAATCAAATCAATATTTGGTGTGACCACCCTTTGCCTTCAAAACAGCATCAATTCTTCTAGGTATACTTGCACACAGTTTTTGAAGGAACTAGGCAGGTAGGTTGTTCCAAACATCTAGAACTAGCCACAGTTCTTCTGTGGATTTAGGCAGCCTCAAATGCTTCTGTCTCTTCATGTGTTCCCAAACAGACTCGATGATGTTGAGATCAGGGTTCTGTGGGGGCCATACCAACACTTCCAGGACTTCTTGTTCTTCTTTTCGATGAAGATGGTTCTTAATGACATTGGCTGTATGTTTGGGGTCGTTGTCCTGCTGCAGAATAAATTTGGGGTCAATCAGATGCCTCCCTGATGGTATTGCATGATGGATAAGTATCTGCCTGTACTTCTCAGCATTGAGGAGTACATTAATTCTGACCAAATCCACAACTCAATTTGCAGAAATGCAACCCCAAACTTGCAAGGAACCTCCACAATGCTTCACTGTTGTCTGCAGACACTCATTCTTGTACCAGCCCTTCGGTGAACAAACTGCTTTCTGCTACAGCCAAATATTTCAATATTTCAACTAATCAGTCCAGAGAACCTGCTGCCATTTTTCTGCACCCCAGTTCCTGTGTTTTTGTGCATAGTTGAGTCGCTTGGCCTTGTTTCCACGTCGGAGGTATGGCTTTTTGGCCGCAATTCTTCCATGAAGACCACTTCTGACCAGACTTCCCTGTACAGTAGATGGGTCTACCAGGGTCCCACTGGTTTCTGCCAATTCTGAGCTGATGGCACTGCTGGACATCTTCCGATTGCGAAGGGAAGTAAGCATGATGTGCAGCTGATGAAAGACACTTTTCCTTGGCCGACCACTGCATCTACAGTCCTCAACGTTGCCCATTTCTAAGTGCTTCGTCAACAGAGCTTGGACAGCACATCTGGAAACCCCCGTCTGCCTTGACATTTCTGCCTGGGAGAGACCTTGCTGATGCAGGTGCAAGTGTACCTAGAAGAATTGATGCTGGTTTGAAGGCAAAGGGTGGTCACACCAAATATTGATTTGATTTTGATTTTTCCTTCTGGTCAAAGAATAAACAATTAACATTTCTATTTTTGAAAGCATTCTTACTTTACAGCATTTGTAAAGTAACTTTTGCACAGTACCATTTATAAACACAGCCATTTTATCTCTGACGCAGAAAAGGCTTTTGAAATTTGGGTTATGGAGAACCATTTGTTCAATGGATCAAAATGCTCTACCCAGGGCTACGGTCACCACCAATGGAATTACCTCACAAGCTCTCTCACTGCAAACAAAATGGCTGCTTTACGACAGTTTCTAGCCCGTTAAAACCCTACGAAATTCTGAACTTGCCAGTCGGTCTGCTCGCTGAAGTCCTGGAAGCAGACGACCTGGGCCATGAGGCAGAGGTAGAGGGCGCGGGGCAGGGCGCGGGCGCCGCCCTCGGGGCAGAGCTCCAGCAGGTCGCAGAGCACGTTGTAGCGCTCCTGGGCCGTGTCCCCCGCAGCGGAGCGGTACGCCCGCAGCTCCTCCTCCAGGAGGCTCATCATCACCTCCTCCCCGAGGGCGTGCTGCCCCAGGCCGTCCCGCAGCGTCCTGGGGGGGGGGGCAGAGCCAAAAGGCACGGCGGGGTCACAGCTTTAATGCCGGCCAGGGTCACCATCACCGACCCTGGGAAGCCACAGAGGGTGCTGGCTTCACCCAGGCACACGGGGCAGCCTCTAGTGTAGTGGTTAAGGTACATGACTGGGAGCCGCAAGCTTGGTGGTTTGACCCCCGGTGTAGCCACAATAAGATGTTGGGCCCTTGAGAAAGTCCCTTAACCCAACATTGCTCCAGGGGGGATTGTCTCCTGCTTAGTCTAATCAACTGTAAGTCGCTTGGGATATAAGAGTCAGCCAAATGAAATGTACAGCACTCAGTCGATTAATAGGCTAGTATAATAGGCTTTGTTGGGGTTTTTTTGACACAGGTCTGCCAAGTTTCTCATCACAAATTTTATAGCAAATCGGGGACATATCAGGCTCAAAGCAGGAGAACCAGCCCCTATTAAAACAATGTTATTTCACTAACAAAGCCAAAGACTAAAAGAGTGAGCTACACAAACCGGATGTAGGAGGGCTGGGAGCAGAAGCCCTTCCTGGCGTTCTGGACCAGGAAGCCCAAAAGAGCCCGGCCCCCTTCCCCCGCTACCTGAGGCGCGTGTCCTCCTGCCCCGCCCGGGTGGCGTCCGCCTTGGTCTTCACCCACAGAGAGACGGGCTCGGCCATGTGCTCCAGGACCCGGTCCCCCAGGGCCTGCAGCCAGCGCAGCACCCAGTCCAGGGCCCTCTCCAGCTGCCCGCCTTTCCGGGAGCACTGCACAGCCAGCATGAAGGCCCGGTTCAACTGCAAAACACCGCCAGCATGAAGGCCCGGTTCAACTGCAAAACACAACCAGCATGAAGGCCCGGTTCAACTGCAAAACACAGCCAGCATGAAGGCCCGGTTCAACTGCGAAACACAGCCAGCATGAAGGCCCGGTTCAGCTGCGAAACACAGCCAGCATGAAGGCCCGGTTCAGCTGCGAAACACAGCCAGAATGAAGGCCCGGTTCAGCTGCGAAACACAGCCAGAATGAAGGCCCGGTTCAACTGCAAAACACAGCCAGCATGAAGGCCCGGTTCAACTGCAAAACACAGCCAGCATGAAGGCCCGGTTCAACTGCAAAACACAGCCAGCATGAAGGCCCGGTTCAACTGCGAAACACAGCCAGCATGAAGGCCCGGTTCAACTGCGAAACACAGCCAGCATGAAGGCCCGGTTCAACTGCAAAACACAGCCAGCATGAAGGCCCGGTTCAACTGCGAAACACAGCCAGCATGAAGGCCCGGTTCAGCTGCGAAACACAGCCAGCATGAAGGCCCGGTTCAACTGCAAAACACAACCAGCATGAAGGCCCGGTTCAACTGCAAAATGTGCAACCCGTCACAATATACCAAAATCTGAATACCAAATCATAATATTACAAATAAATGCAGTTAGGCATTAACTGAACGGTTTCAAAGCACCTACCAGGACACAAATACACCCAATCATAACACCAAATTGAAAACTTGCCTGTAATTAGAACACATAATGTTGAGAAAAACAAATACAGCCAGCATTACCTTCTCCACCGGCAGGGAGGGGTGGCGGTTCTTCCACAGTTCCTGGCACAGCATCTCGGCCAGAGAGAAGGCCGGCTCGTACAGTCTGCGGTTGTACAGCCCACAGACCAGGCTGTTAACGGCACAGGCTGTGAGGGAGACACAGCAGTCACCGTCAGACACCGTCACCGAACACAGCTGCTTAAAATACGACCAGAGACAACATTTATCAAATAGACACTCAAAGCCTTTCTTTTTGCATGTTAATAAAAATACACAGGGGCCAAGGTAAAATCAATGAACATGAGCTGGTACCTACAGCAAGTAGAAATATTATTTATTAATCTAAAATACTATTCCAGAGTAGCTTGCAGAGCAGTCATGAGAAGACAGTATAAAAACTGAATAAAAGCAGCAAGACCAAGGGCCAGGTACACCAAAGCAAGTAAAACATTAACATGCTAAACTACAATCAACAGCACAGCAATGACACCACTTTAAGGGCTTTCCCTATACAGTCTACAGATTGCTTCATGATGGAATAAAAGCTTGCGTTGGACAGAACACAGAGACAACTTAAATGGAGGTTGAAGCGGGCAGAGTACCAGAGAAGAAGAGATAATGTACGTTACCGGCCATGGCGAAGGTACTGGCAGCAGGAAGCTCACGCAAGGCACTCAGTAACCTGCCAGATGTGGCCTGGCAGAACAACAGCACCCGCTCCATCGCCTCTGCCCCCTCCAACTGCAGGGAGAACCGGCACTCTACGTTACTCTGTACAACAGCCGTACACTTCAGCGATCAACCATGTTTGGTACTGAAGTCAGGTACAAATGAATAAGCTCAATCCGATTTGTCAACTCCATCAGTAGAACGCCATTTCTAGACTTGTATCATCAACACGGATCATTGAGCTAGAACCGTTCTCCCTGACCAGGGTTGCCAGGTTTGCAGTTCACACCAAATTGGGATACTTTGTAGTTTTAGTTGCAGGTACAAAATTACTTGCAGTGGGTTGATTAATTCAGTAGATGCAGGGCCATAGAGAAAGTGCCCCTCTCTCCCCTTGGAACACCTCTGTGTGTGTTGTCATTGGCTTTTGGGCAGAATTATTTTTCTAGACCACACAATCCTGTCCCTGACAAAAATGTCCAGAGCTACAACATACTCTACTCAATAGAAGGTTCAGCAAAGCTAGCATGTCCCACATTCAAAACTTTCCAAGCTTACATGGGATGCGATTAAATCACCACTGGTTTAAATGCGAGTAGAAACCAAAGATTTTAGAGAAGTAAGCAGTAAGTAAGGGCGGCCTGTAGCGTAGTGGTTAAGGTAAATGACTGGGACCCGCAAGGTCAGTGGTTCTAATCCCGGTGTAGCCACAATAAGATCCACACAGCCGTTGGGCCCTTGAGCAAGGCCCTTAACCCTGCATTGCTCCAGGGGAGGATTGTCTCCTGCTTAGTCTAATCAACTGTACGTCGCTCTGGATAAGAGCGTCTGCCAAATGCCAATAATGTAATGTAATGTAATGTAATGTAATGTGTCCAGTTACCTGTGAGGCGGCCAGGCTGTCGTAAGCATCCACCAGGCTCTTCTGCAGACTGCAACACAGAGTCTGCTGCAGGTAGCGTTTCTGCTCCGCCTGCCCCCCTGTGGACTGGGTCAGAACCGCAACACCCGCTTCAGCCCAACGAACCAGCCCAACGAACCAGCCCAACGAACCAGCCCAACGAACCAGCCCGGAGCCCATCCCTTCTCTCACACACGGGGCCCCATCCCCATCCCCACACAGGGCCATGTTCAGGGGCACAATTCAGTTTAGTAGTGCTGAGGCCAACTTTGATTTCAATTAAGTTCTGGAAAATGATGAATGAAACTCTTAAGTTTGAAATCTGAAATATTGAATTGAATAACAAACAATTGACATTCTTTTCGAATGCGTTTTGATTTAAACACAGCCTCAGCTCAAACCACAGACGCGGGTTCTGTTGGCCTGAAACGGGCGCGCTGCACTCACCATCTGAATGTGTTTCTCCAGCAGCTCCTGGTACTCCTCCAGGAAGGAGAACCAGGCCAGGAGGGTGGGGGCCCCCAGGGGCCCCGGCTGGGCCAGCTCCAGGGCCCAGGTGAGCAGCTGGCAGGCCTGCAGGACTGCGTGCCTCTCCTGGTGCCCCAGCTCGGCGGGCAGGGCGCGGAGGCGGCGGGCGCACTCGCTCAGCGCCGCCCCGCACTGCCCCTGGGGGGCGCTGTGGAGGCCTGCGGCCCGGCGGGCCAGCTCCAGCACCAGCGCCAGGTAGGGCGGCCCGCTCATCCAGCCGGTGTCCCTCTGCAGGTGCTCTGCGGCCAGGTCCCAGAGGCCCGCCTCCCCCAGGAGCCGGCAGACGCGCAGGGAGACCTGGCACAGCGCGGGCCCCGGCTGCGGCCCCGGCCCTGGGAGCCGCAGCCCTGGGAGATGCTGTCGGAGCAGCTGCAGCAGGCTCCGGGCCCCCTCCTCCCGCAGCGGCCCGCAGGCCTTGGCGTACTTGCCCACCGCCTCCTCGGCGTGCTTGGCGACCTTGGCCGGCCCTTGGGCGCCCCCCTCCAGCAGGGGCAGGAAGCGCAGGGCCCTCAGCTGGACGGCGAGCCGCTGTTCGGGGGAGGGCCGAGTCTCGCCCGCGCCGGGCCCCGGCCGCTCCGCCCACAGCTCCGCAAAACTGCTGCGAGACAGCAGGTGGCGCTCCGCCGACTGGGAACAAGAGCAAGAACATCAGCTCTAACCCAACACTGAGACACGCCCCGCAGGAGCACATCAGCTCTACCCCAACACTGAGACACGCCCCACAGGAACATCAGCTCTACCCCAACACTGAGACACGCCCCACAGGAACATCAGCTCTACCCCAACACTGAGACACGCCCCACAGGAACATCAGCTCTACCCCAACACTGAGACACGCCCCGCAGGAACATCAGCTCTACCCCAACACTGAGACACGCCCCGCAGGAACATCAGCTCTACCCCAACACTGAGACACGCCCCGCGGGAACATCAGCTCTACCCCAACACTGAGACACGCCCCGCGGGAACATCAGCTCTACCCCAACACTGAGACACGCCCCGCGGGAACATCAGCTCTACCCCAACACTGAGACACGCCCCGCAGGAGCACATGAGCTCTACCCCAACACTGAGACACGCCCCGCAGGAGCACATGAGCTCTACCCCAACACTGAGACACGCCCCACAGGAACATCAGCTCTACCCCAACACTGAGACACGCCCCGCAGGAACATCAGCTCTACCCCAACACTGAGACACGCCCCGCAGGAACATCAGCTCTACCCCAACACTGAGACACGCCCCGCGGGAACATCAGCTCTACCCCAACACTGAGACACGCCCCGCGGGAACATCAGCTCTACCCCAACACTGAGACACGCCCCGCAGGAGCACATGAGCTCTACCCCAACACTGAGACGTGCCCCGCAGGAACATCAGCTCTACCCAAACACTGAGACACGCCCCGCAGGAACATCAGCTCTACCCCAACACTGAGACACGCCCCGCAGGAACATCAGCTCTACCCCAACACTGAGACGTGCCCCGCAGGAACATCAGCTCTACCCAAACACTGAGACACGCCCCGCAGGAGCACATGAGCTCTACCCCAACACTGAGACACGCCCTGCAGGAGCACATGAGCTCTACCCCAACACTGAGACACGCCCCGCAGGAACATCAGCTCTACCCCAACACTGAGACACGCCCCGCAGGAACACATGAGCTCTACCCCAACACTGAGACATGCCCCACAGGAGCACATCAGCTCTACCCCAACACTGAGAAACGCCCCGCAGGAGCACATGAGCTCTACCCCAACACTGAGACATGCCCCGCAGGAACACATCAGCTCTACCCCAACACTGAGACACGCCCCACAGGAGCACATCAGCTCTACCCCAACACTGAGACACGCCCCGCAGGAACACATGAGCTCTACCCCAACACTGAGACACGCCCCGCAGGAACACATGAGCTCTACCCCAACACTGAGACACGCCCCACAGGAACACATCAGCTCTACCCCAACACTGAGACACGCCCCGCAGGAACATCAGCTCTACCCCAACACTGAGACACGCCCCGCAGGAACATCAGCTCTACCCCAACACTGAGACACGCCCCGCGGGAACATCAGCTCTACCCCAACACTGAGACACGCCCCGCGGGAACATCAGCTCTACCCCAACACTGAGACACGCCCCGCAGGAGCACATGAGCTCTACCCCAACACTGAGACGTGCCCCGCAGGAACATCAGCTCTACCCAAACACTGAGACACGCCCCGCAGGAACATCAGCTCTACCCCAACACTGAGACACGCCCCGCAGGAACATCAGCTCTACCCCAACACTGAGACGTGCCCCGCAGGAACATCAGCTCTACCCAAACACTGAGACACGCCCCGCAGGAACATCAGCTCTACCCCAACACTGAGACACGCCCCGCAGGAGCACATGAGCTCTACCCCAACACTGAGACACGCCCTGCAGGAGCACATGAGCTCTACCCCAACACTGAGACACGCCCCGCAGGAACATCAGCTCTACCCCAACACTGAGACACGCCCCGCAGGAACACATGAGCTCTACCCCAACACTGAGACATGCCCCACAGGAGCACATCAGCTCTACCCCAACACTGAGAAACGCCCCGCAGGAGCACATGAGCTCTACCCCAACACTGAGACATGCCCCGCAGGAACACATCAGCTCTACCCCAACACTGAGACACGCCCCACAGGAGCACATCAGCTCTACCCCAACACTGAGACACGCCCCGCAGGAACACATGAGCTCTACCCCAACACTGAGACACGCCCCGCAGGAACACATGAGCTCTACCCCAACACTGAGACACGCCCCACAGGAACACATCAGCTCTACCCCAACACTGAGACACGCCCCGCAGGAGCACATCAGCTCTACCCCAACACTGCGGAATTCCCTGGAGGAGCACGTTAGGCCTATCCAAACTTTGCAACATTCCCCCCCACCTCCCTCCATCCCAGACATCACGGATGTAATCGTTCTCCAGTCTACACTCCACAGCTCATGTGCAGGAAGGAAGTCAGAGAACTGAGGGCAAGCAGTGGTTTACAGTCCATGGACCAGTGACAGCCTGCCACTCTGACTGAACACAAACACAGGGGCTGGGGAACCCGTTTTTCTACCCGCCATCAACTCAACAGAAAAATACAGGATTATGGTGTTCAGTTCAGTTCATGTTTAAGTTCTACTGAAAAGGAAAATTCTGCTTCACTGTAGTGTCAAATTGCAAGGTTTTAAAGGTCTTGTTTTAGGGCATACCTACTTTGGGCATTGATTCTGCAGTGTGCCATGATACTACGTGCTGGTTAATATGAACAGAGTTCTACTTCAGAACATTGTCGTTGGGCAAGAAAGACAACATCACTGCCTGTAGCATGCCCAAATTCTCATTGCTTATTGTACGTAGATGGCACAGCCATCTACACCCCGCATACTAACATGAAACAAACCCCAGCTACACTCAATGACATGAACGCCCCAGACACCAAGCTGAATCATCATCACCAGACACAAAATGTCAAGAAAACGGAAGCCATCTTGTTCCATTCATCCAGTTATAACTTTCAGAATCAGAGCGATTGGTCATATCAAATCAACCTCTTGCCATTATAAAACATTATACGTGCCCCTGATACTCACCCAACGTACAAACCTCGTATGCAGAAATTAGTGAAACGATTACACCTAAATTTGACCAGACCTTGCACATGCAGAGGCCAGCAGGAACCTCAATCATACCATCATCAATACAGTAGCCAAAATTTGGTCCCTTACTTCCAAAGATGCCTTTGATTCCATGCAAACACACAATAAGGCTTAAAAAAAAAAAAACAACTTCAGTCTCCACGTGGACAAACCAGTGTCTAGCAAAAATGCAAACTCAATTTTGACAATTACTGTATCTAGTTATTATTTCATGGCAGGAAATTCATAACTGTTTTCTTCCAACAACAATTTGTAGTTTACTGTCCACAGATGCCCACAAGACAACTGAGAAGCATTAGATCCATTGCACAATACCGTTTCAAATTTCAAAAACTACAGCAAGAACTCATTTTTTCAGTTTACACCAATCTGGAACAGTATTCCCCAGTCCATTAGAACACTACCAAAAACGACATACCAACACCAACTAAAAGATATCTTTTGCACCCTCTTCTTTCTTGTGATCCCTTCTCTCAATTTTGTTATAATCCCCCTGCCCCCCAATTCATGCTCTTCATTTATTTCCGAAACTCCAACCCCACTTTTTCCTTCTCCTGCAGGACAGGAGCCCTTTGAAACTGAGAATGTCTGAATTGGGGCAAAAAAACGGTCTGTCTTTTATACATTGTTTTTTAATCCTGTCTAAGTAAATTCAATGAAAATGAACCGTGTCAAGTGGTAAATACATCTCGAGGCTCTCCGCAATTACCTTTTAATTCAGCTCATACAACTGCTACTCGAAATAAATCATTTTCAAATATTAATTTGGTGCTCCCTTACCACTGCAGCCAGGGCCAGTCTGTCATAAAGCAAGTCCCCCATGAACTGGCACCAGGTCTGGGAGCCAAGGGCAGCCACTTTCTTCAGGATGTGGAAGAGGATCTTCTCCATGTAGAGGGGGTCACTCTGCAGCCCCGACACCCGGCTGGTCTCATAGCCGTGGACCGCCACCTTCACCAGACCCATGAGGCAGTCCAGGCGCTCCGGACACACAGACCCCGCGCCCAGCTGCTGGTTGCAGGCTCTGATCACCCGGTCACACAGCGTCCTGCCCTGGGCTCCAGAGCCACTCTGCACATAGCTCTGTCCAAAGGCAATACCGCAGTTAAATATTTAAAGGATTCTTTAGGCATTAGAAAAACGGTTTTAAGTATCGGTGATCGAACTGTAAACACAGCGGGCATTAGACGTTAGCAAGAAATATACATTTCATTCACGGTTAACTTAGGTAATTGGCAGGATTTGACAGGTTTGAATCGTAGGATGCACAATGCTTACCTCGAGTTCACGGCAGAGAATGCGCGTTTCATTCGGACAAGCTGTGCGCTTGACATAATCTTCCACTTTCAGGCACTTCATTCTCGGCCTTTTTTCACAACTGTGGAATCAACTATGACGAGTAAGTAACAATTAGCTAGTAACAGTAATACAGGTGGTTACTCAAACGTTATCGGCACAATAAATAAACACCTAGCGTTGCGTGCGATTTAGACAACGTTACGTTCGCGCCAGGTGGTAAACTAAGTTAGCTAACTTAGTAAGCTTGCATAACTTTACATATAAACTTACTTTCTAGCTGCAAGTTAATACAATGTGACTCAGGCTAGCCAAATATAGCACGGTGCTAGCTAGCCATACCAGTGTTACGTACACAGTCAACACTCAAACACGAAATATCAAGCGGCATTGCACATAATGCAACGACAAATGTTTACCCCTAGGCACAATCGCCGTTTTTTAAGAAGGTTTAGCTGGAGTTGCATGCATAGATCTGGCTAATGCAAGTTAGCTAACGTTTGAACTTCATGATTAGCTAGCTTGAAAACTTAAGAGTTAGGTAAAATGGCTAAATAAGCTAGCTCTAGTTACTACAGTATCTAACTTACCGTTGCCTTTCTGGACACCAATACGCCTCTATTTGTTCCTTTTTAAATACATAGCTATATAGACTAATAAAAACAGGAGAAAGTAGCTAAACTGGTTCTGGCGTGGCACTTTCCCCCATACAATAACTTGACATGTACGAATGTACTCTTAATTCAAACGATAACCATCAAGTCAAACAAGGCCGCGCACATTGTTTAAAATCAACGTGTAGCCAATCAGTGTATGTGGCATCAATGTCGTCATGACGTTACGGAAGAGAACAAGTTACTTGGTTGTTGTAGTTTTTCTTGCAATGCATGGGAAGGACAGGGGAGCATGTTTTCTTTTCAAATTCTTCCCAAATCATTTATTTTCCAAAAACAAATACTAAAAAGGGTTGATGTAAATGGGAACATTCTTAAAATGTATGTGTCTATCCTTAAATTAATACTTCAGCATTTTTCAAACTGGATGTTAAGTTAATATAGGTAGTTACTAGTTACCATGACCAAAACAAGCAATCAGATATAGAAGCAGTATGGTATTAACAGAGACATTCCTATTTTCCTTCCAACCTAACTTGAAAATAAACAAAAAAAAAAGCATTTCATCGACAGCCACTTCCATGACAATGACAGAGCTGTTCAAACCATAGAGCACATATACTCAGTGAGCACTTTATTAGGTATTAGACTTATTATTTAGACTTGTACTGCTGTAGCCTATCCACTTAAGAGTTATAATGTGTTGTGTGTTCAGAGATGCTCTTCTGCATACCACTGTTGTAATGTGTGATTATGTGCGTTACTGCGACCTTCCTGTCAGCTTTGACCAGTCTGGCCATTCTCCTCTGACGTCTCTCATTGACAAGGTGTTTCTGTCTGCAGAACTGCAGCTCACTGTATTATTTTTAAAATAGAAAAATTGAAGAAAATTGAAAAAAAAAAAAAAACACGCTGGTGTACAGGTCTACCTAATAAAGTGCTCAGTGAGTGTATACTGATTTCTTGAGTAAATGTGGCCCAGACTGAAACCCCATGAAACATCTGTGGAGAGACCCAAAAATGGCCGTTCATAGAAGGTTCCCTTCCAATCTGATGGAGCTCGAGAGGATCTGCCAGGATGAATGGGATAAACTGCCCAAATCCTGGTGTTCAAAGCTTGTCAAGATTTACCAAAGAAGACTCAAAGCTGTACTGCTGCTAAAGGGGCTTCTGCAAAGTACTTAATTAAGTGTCTGAATACTTTCACTGACTTCCCCAAGACCTTACATGAAAGGCAAATGATAGGTTAAGACAAGGGTTGCATTACAAAGTGAACTCAGGTCATTTGGTTTCTGGGGTCTGAATCGGTCTCTGATCTTAAGGAAAAAACAAAAACCAGCAGGCACTGGCTAGTGTGGCTGTAGGTTTCTGCCTTAGCCCAGCGCTAAGACGCCTGATTCAACTTACAAAGTTTTGATTGAAGACCATGATTCTATGTAACTTTAAGAAACTTCAAATTTATTGGAGTTTCTCCACTGCTTCTAACAAAACCTTTTTTGCAGGGGCATGTTCACGGTAACAAACAAAATTTAACAAGTCTCACTTGCAAACATTGCTGACAATGATCTTCTGTGCTTAATTTGTGGCAATTACTTCATCGATTTAGATTGAGGTGGTGGAAACAGGATCATTATTTGAAAATGGGCTTGACAAAGAGGCTATTGTGACCTCTGACTGGTGGAGGACTTAGTGAGAAAACAAAGCAACACAAACTGGTGCCGCTAATTATAGTCCTCACAATACATTATGGTGATGATTTGGTATTTCTTTGAAAAGAGAAAAAATGATGTAGGATGTGGCATGTTTCACATGTCCTTTAATAATAAACATTTATGCATGAAAAAATTCACAACAAGTTATGCAGAAAAACATGTAATTCTGCCACATAAAATTGGCAAGTTGGTTCATAACATGACAAAATAACAAACATTAAAAAAATAAATCTATCATAAATCTATCATTTTATCATGTTAATTTAATGTGCAAATGTATACATTTGTTCCTTACTGAGCAATGGAAAGGTTAAAAAGGTATTGCCAAAAAAGTTAAAAGTTAATTTAATGTAAAAATGTCAATGATAAATGACCACGGAAAAGCACATCACACAAAACCAAAAATCCAGATATCCAGAGTTTTCTGCATTATATTTAAAATTGTTTAAAAAAAGACGAATGCACACAGAATCCCTCATTTACATCAAAAATACAAAGAATTATAAAGAAATCATCACTCCTGCAGTGATTTCTCAAGGTTGTATCAAGTTCATACTAAATGTTTCAATGACCAATGTTTCAGTTATCACCGATGTACAAATAGACCATATGGGACACCCAACTGTCATTCTGGTTTCCATTAAAAAAAAATCCTCACAGCCATTGTCCATACACATTCATAAAAACACTTTCTGATCTTGCTGTGGTCGACTGAGCAGCCTGTGGCCTGAGCTAACCCCACACTAAGCCTGGCACAGTCTCAGTCACAGTCACAGTCCAACTCCTTAGTGTGCATGGGGTTGAAGACTGTGGTTGTAGCTCCCTGGAACAGCGGGTTGCGATCCTGTATAAACCAAGAACACAGGGAAGCCCAGTCAGAGAGCATTTCTGCTGATGTGTGGTGAGCATTTAGTTTGTTACCGGTGTGATCCCGCCCTGGGTGTGTTGAAGTGTCCCAGAGCAAGACACCAAACTGCCAACTGCTCCTGACGAACTGGTTGGTGCCTTGCATGGCAGTCAATCGTTGTTGGTGTATGAGTGAGTGTGTGTGAATGGGTGAATGAGAAGCATCAATTGTACAGCGCTTTGGCCCTATATAAATGTAGACCATTTACTATTTACCAAATATTACTAAAACAAAGTAACTGAAGCTCATACACAGTGAAAGTGGAAGCTTTTTTCTCACAGAAAAGATTTTCTGTTTTTGAGTGGAGTATTGTACTGTACTCTAGTATTGTAGAGTATTGTTATTCTTGGAATTTATTATTTTTCATTATTCATGTCTGGTCCTCTGTTTATTTACTCATACTTAATTGCATCCATCTTCCCCTGTGATGTCTGTGTCTTAATGTACTCCGAGCCCGAGTCACTTCCCTGTCTACGTGATTCACTATTTGGGCGGTTTCCGGTTTCCCACAATTCCTTCTCAGTCTCATTTCGCTTACTTCCTGCTTTTCCTCTATTTATGTTTGTAGATAGCGCTAATCTACTAATAACTACTAACATAGATTTTGTACAGTACTAAATTATATTAACACACTAATTATCCATCTAACTAACAGTCACTAGTTTTAGGTAATTGTAATTTAATCACGTAACTAACAGACTAACTCTATCGCTACTTCAATACTGCTCCATAACTCCGCCTCTCTGTTCTATCTCTAATTGCTTGCCTTGATTCAGCGAAGCACGCTCTCCTCTATGACTGCGTTCCTTAACTGTGCAATTGTCTACTCCCTAGTCCGGAGCCGTTTGTATTACATGTGAGTCTATGTGAATCCAGTCTGTGTTTTCGTTCCTCCCTCGTCATTGTATTAATTACCCATTCATGTTTCTCACCTGATAAGCATATTTGTTAGATAATCCTCACTCCCTTGCCCTGCCTGGTTTGTCTCATCCCTATGTGTATTTAAACCCTGGTCTCAGTTGTATTCTTTGTCAGAACGTTCATCTACATACTCAGAGCCGATTACTTATAAGCCTGTTTATTAGAGATTCTTGAGACAACCCTTTGCCTGTTTTCTGAGTTTGCCTAGCCCCTTTGATTTGTTTGCATTTCTGATTTTTGGTTTTTGATCTACATTCAAATTGCTTTGCCCTTTTGTACTGCTGCCTTTCTGCTCATCTGGATTTTTGACCTCGGACTGTTTAGTCACTATTCTTTTGCAACTCGATTTGGCACTGTTCTCTGATTACCTGGCTTTTGATATTGGACTGAATAAACAACGATTTCTAAATATCCCCTGGTCTGTGTTTGGGTCTCCGGAACCGTACATAACAGACATTGAAACTAAATGATATTATGGGTCTTATGAGTAGTAAAATACTGCATTTTGCTTACTAAACTATACAACACCTTTTATCCTGACAAAAGGTGTTTGCACTTCCCTATAATTTCAAGAATACCATCTTGTATACTAATATATTCATTCATGTCCATTGATTAAAGTTTTTGTCGAATACCCAACCCCCACCAACAAGTCATACTCCAGTCAAACATATTCCATAATTTCACGTGCTATTTATTATTCAAAAGCAGGCTGGCTGGAGCAATGTGGGGTTAAGGGCCTTGCTCAGGGGCAACAGCTGTGTGGATCTTATGAACTATAAATAAACTTTATTATTATTATTATTATTACTATTATTATTATTATTATTATTATTATTATTATTACATTTGTAGCAATCACAGCACACAGGAATCACAGGAAGGCATGATTTTGAATGTATTATTGCAATTGTGCACCAGTTTTACCAACACTGCCATTTTAATGACACAGCGTTAGTGCTTCTGAAGTTTTGCTAGGTTACGTGTTTATGATATTTCTGATACAATGAATCGGAAATTGAACAAAATCATAGTGGATTGGTAACAAAGTTTTTTTAAGTTAGGTGTGACTTATAGCACTCCTTGGTATGCCTCTCAGCCAATGACAATGCGAGGTCAGAACTAAGTCTTGTATAATACAGATAAAGAACAGATATTGAAAGGTAATACCCTACCGTTCAATTCACAAATGCTGCCATGTACAAATAATGATCATAGCTTTTAATTGAAGCATCCACATAAACTTATGTTTATGTTAATTAAAAAATCTTCTGCATTGGTTTAAAAGGCCTTAAAATGTTCAAGCAGAAATATGTTGCCTTTTGTTGTTTTATTGATCATTCAGTAATATTGCAGGTTCACAAGACGAAAACTGCTATAAAACACACTGAACAAAATCGCTGTTACAATACATGAATTAAGAATAATTCTTGGCATCCAGTGCATTATTCCATTATTCCTCTGTGGAGGCTCCCTTTAACTGTTTATTAATCGAAAGCATTTGTTGTATGAATTTCTTTTACAAACTAATGAAGTGTCAATTTATGTAAGCTTTTAAGTAACTTCATTCTTTCACAAGGCAGCACACGTTCCCTCTCTCATATTGACAACTATAAAAACACAAGAATCAAATTGAAATCCGCCGAGACCAGCAGAGGCATGCAAATTGTGAATTGGAGCTTATCCCACCTGCTCCGTAGTTGTTTCGAATGTCTTTGACAAGCACTTTTTTGTAAAAGCGTCTGCTAAATAAAAGGGGAGGTAATGTGCGGGCGTCAGGCTCACCACGTTCCACTGGGCGCGTTTCTGCTCGTCGATGAAGGTGTGGTACTCTCTGCGGTAGTACAGCTCCAGCAGCAGCCGGTACACGATGATGATGGCAATGCCGATGAGGATGATGCCCACGATCGAACCGCCCACTGCCACCATCGTCAGGTCGATGGGCTCTGTGGAGGAGAACAGGGGAGAGCGGGGGCGATGAAAGGAACCCCTAACCCTTCACTTCTACTCATTCCAAAACTATGACGAAAACCTATTGACCGAAATACCTATGTCAGTCTTCTGTGTGCATTCGATATTAGAATGCTGAAATAAAGGATATCTGTCAATGCATACATACACATCCACACATCCATATACAGTGCCCTGTTGAAGATGAGTAAAAAAGGCTATGAAAAATGCTTGATCTTGTACTGAAAACATTGGAAATGTGTGTCAAGTATTGGCCACCCACCCTCTACATTCTGATGAAAAAAATCAAAGTATGTTGAGCTTTATTTTTTTGTTTTTAGGAAGCCTTTAGGAACTTCTAATCCGACACCAGTTTCACCCGTCTTCCCCCCCATTGAAAGTACATGGTACTGCATGTGGTGAAACTTATGTAGGAATTGATCCCATTTTGATGGGTGGGCGGTCTTTATTTGTTTTAATTATGAAAAATTCCTGGAGCACCTGTTAAGAGAGACATGAACAGGAACAACAGTATGTACCAACATATTAAAATAACAAAACAATGCACCCCCCCCCCAAAGATTTCCATTTTTATTTAAAAATTAAGCTTTTGAATGCAATTTGCTTATGATTATCTGCTGACAAAAGTACACATATCATAGTTTATACAGTTGAATGCCTTTTTAATAATGAAAAAACTGGTTTGAACAGGTGGTTTTAATGTTGTGGCTGATCGGCATTATAATGGACATCTTTATTCAGGACAGTTTTCTGAAGTTTGTTGAATCCCACACGACACACTCGTACTAGCCCTTCATACGAAAAAGGTAAGAGAAATGTACAATAAGAGAAATGTACAAAAAGAGAAATGTACAATAAGAGAAATGTACAAAAAGAGAAATGTACAAAAAGAGAAATGTACAATAAGAGAAATGTACAAAAAGAGAAATGTACAAAAAGACTGCAGGCAGGTTTGATGAGACAGATACAGAGCTTTTGGGTCACAAACCTCAGAAGTGAGTTTGCAGTAAAAAGAGGGACGGTCATGCAGAAAATAACCTAATCGTCACTGTAAAGCACGGTGGTGGATGTGTAATGTGATGGGATTGTGTTGCTTCCACAGGCTCTGGGAACCATGTTAGAACACATGGTGTCAGCCAAACTCTGGCTGCCTCTTCCAGGAGGCTAAAACTCTGTCATGGTTTAATTGTAGGGGATATACCACTACTACTCAAACAGTGAAGCATTTAATGGTGATATATACACTCACCGAGCACTTTATTAGGTATTTATTAGACTTATTTTTTAGACGTCTACTGCTGTACTCCACTCAGAGTTATGATGTGTTATGTGTTCAGAGATGCTCTTCTGCATACCACTCTTGGAATTTGTGGTTATTTGCGTTACTGTCACCTTCCTGTCAGCTTTGACCAGTCCTAATAAAGTGCTTGGTGACTGTATAAACTGTATATCAACCTTCTACAAATGGTGGCGTAATTAAAGAAAAATTATTAAATATTTGTGGCAGTGGGTGTAGTCCTGTGACAGGTGTACTGTAACCATAGTGACAGTGGGTGTAGTCCTGTGACAGGTGTACTGTAACCATAGTGACAGTGGTGTAGTCCTGTGACAGGTGTGCTGTAACCATAGTGGCAGTGGGTGTAGTCCTGTGACAGGTGTGCTGTAACCATAGTGACAGTGGGTGTAGTCCTGTGACAGGTGTACTGTAACCATAGTGACAGTGGGTGTAGTCCTGTGACAGGTGTACTGTAACCATAGTGACAATGGGTGTAGTCCTGTGACAGGTGTGCTGTAACCATAGTGACAGTGGGTGTAGTCCTGTGACAGGTGTACTGTAACCATAGTGACAGTGGGTGTAGTCCTGTGACAGGTGTGCTGTAACCATAGTGACAGTGGGTGTAGTCCTGTGACAGGTGTACTGTAACCATAGTGACAGTGGGTGTAGTCCTGTGACAGGTGTACTGTAACCATAGTGACAGTGGGTGTAGTCCTGTGACAGGTGTACTGTAACCATAGTGACAGTGGGTGTAGTCCTGTGACAGGTGTACTGTAACCATAGTGGCAGTGGGTGTAGTCCTGTGACAGGTGTGCTGTAACCATAGTGACAGTGGGTGTAGTCCTGTGACAGGTGTACTGTAACCATAGTGACAGTGGGTGTAGTCCTGTGACAGGTGTACTGTAACCATAGTGACAGTGGGTGTAGTCCTGTGACAGGTGTACTGTAACCATAGTGACAGTGGGTGTAGTCCTGTGACAGGTGTACTGTAACCATAGTGACAGTGGGTGTGGTCCTGTGACAGGTGTAAATGTCTGGGATGGAAAGCCCGCTCACCTGGGAGATCGGCGTAGTACACCCAGATTCTGCCGTCGTCGGTTTTGGAGTCCACGGTGTAGCGGACCTGGGCGTACTGGCAGGTGAACTCCCGCTGGTCGTCAGCTCTCTCAGTCTTCACCACATCCTCTGTGCCACACTCCAGGCTGCAGTTCTGGCTGTGGTGTGATAGCGCGCACAGAGCACATTTCCTGATTCACGGAAAGCAGAACAGAGGCACACAACATGAGGACCTCAGGCATGAGCACAATATGGGCCACAGGAAAGATCATCTGACACTCAACTCAATTCAGCTCTTCGCATGGCGCTTTGCGATTTACAAAGATGATTTACAGTGGAAATACAAAAATACAATACATATTACAAAAAAAAGCTTAAGGTATTTTTACTTTTTTTACTCCCTGCATGTGTCATGGTGGGAGGTAATACCCGTGGTGATCGCCAGAGGGCCTAGGATAATTGGTAACACCTGTTCCTCGTTTGCACCAGGGGAATTGCCTCCCAGCAGAGTATTTAAGGCCAGTTCTGACTGGTCTTCAGTGCTTCTGTGTTACCGTTCGCCCTAGCACAAAGCCGGTAAAGGCACAAGGTGGACTCTGCGTTTATACGAGTCAGGTACTGTGCAGGTGTGTGTGTGTGTGTGTGTGTGTGTGTGTGTGTGTGTGTGTGTGTGTGTGTGTGTGTGTGTGTGTGTGTGTGTGTGTGTGTGTGTGTGTGTGTGTGTGTGTGTGTGTGTGTGTGTGTGTGTGTGTCAAAGCCATACAATTAAAAGAAAAGAAAAGAACAAAGGTAAGGAAGGTGCTCGGTTTAGTTGTTGGGTTCACCGACACCTTCCCTAAGGGTTTTCATTTCTGTTTTGGGCTCGTGTGAGCCGGCGGTAGAGGGACGTTGTCCCCGGTATAAGTATTTTAGTTTGTGTTTTGCCTGAGCTGCGCCTCATGGGTTTTTTGTTTCATGCCTAGCGGTTTTTTGCTAGGTTGTACTTTTATTTCTGAACTCCCCATTTATCTGTATCTGTGCTCGCCTTTAAGCACAATTAGTGATTCGATTATTCGCCCTGTTTTGTGAGGGTTGTTTTGGGTTAGTTTTTGTTCCTCCCTTTCTTCTTGGATTAGATATTGTTTTCCGTTCCTGAATATCCCTGTAAACCAACCCCAGCATTCAGGGGCGAACCCTAGCGCGTTCGCTCAGTCGGGTTCTTCCTCTGGTCGCTCCTGGCTCTCCGCTCTACCCCCACCTTATAGCATGTGAATGATTCTTAATTCTGATTGGCTAACTACTCAATAATATGTTCATTTGGCCATTAGATTAGGTGATTATACAAGGTAAGTGATGTGCAAAAGTCTTCATTTGCATGAAATCACACAAAACTAACAAACCAGGTGGAATATACAAACAAAACGTTTTTCACGGGACAGACTTAGCAATTCCACTAGCACCCATATGTGTTTGTGCTACAGGTGTCACCAAAGCAAGGCCCAAAGTCTTCTAACCAACATATCATTTTGTAAGTGACAAGGACAAAGGTCAGTATGGGTCTTTGGCCGTTGGAGTGGCACTTACTGGAAGTCTTGGCACGATACTCTGAGCTCTGAGCAGTCACTCGGTAAGAAGTGCTTGTTGCAAACGCACTGGTTGCACTCACACCGGCCATGCTGACTACACACCCTGCCATCCTTCCCCACGCACTTATCCGTCTGCCCGGAGCAGCTGCAGTCATCGCCAGTGTAGCTTCCATGACAGATGCACTTGCTGCAGTTACACGACCCATGACCTGTGGGCCACAAATTCACATGTTACATGCTTATATTTCTTATGTTTTGGTATTTTTCCAGCAATTAACAGATTAATTTGATTAACCGACTTAAACAGATTTAATTAGCTATACGGTCATATTGTTTTTACCAAGGCTGATGAAAAACAACTCAGACTACGAATATGGTTGGCATTTTATATAGCGCCTTTATCCAAAGCTGATGATGCTTCTCATTCACCCATTCATACACACACTCACACACCAACGGCGATTGGCTGCCATGCAAGGCACCGACCAGCTCGTCAAGAGCATTTGGGGGGGGGTTAGACGGCTTGCTCAGGGACACTTCGACACACCTAGGGTGGGGTCAGGTTCAGGGTGGAGGTTCGGGTGGAGGTTGGGGCCTCACCTGCACAGAGCCGGTTGTGGTGTCGGGGGCAGTTGTGGGGCCTCACCTGCACAGAGCCGGTTGTGGTGTCGGGGGCAGTTGTTGGGCCTCACCTGCACAGAGCCGGTTGTGGTGTCGGGGGCAGTTGTTGGGCCTCACCTGCACAGAGCCGGTTGTGGTGTCGGGGGCAGTTGTTGGGTCTCACCTGCACAGAGCCGGTTGTGGTGTCGGGGGCAGTTGTTGGGCCTCACCTGCACAGAGCCGGTTGTGGTGTCGGGGGCAGTTGTTGGGCCTCACCTGCACAGAGCCGGTTGTGGTGTCGGGGGCAGTTGTTGGGCCTCACCTGCACAGAGCCGGTTGTGGTGTCGGGGGCAGTTGTTGGGCCTCACCTGCACAGAGCCGGTTGTGGTGTCGGGGGCAGTTGTGGGGCCTCACCTGCACAGAGCCGGTTGTGGTGTCGGGGGCAGTTGTTGGGCCTCACCTGCACAGAGCCGGTTGTGGTGTCGGGGGCAGTTGTTGGGCCTCACCTGCACAGAGCCGGTTGTGGTGTCGGGGGCAGTTGTTGGGCCTCACCTGCACAGAGCCGGTTGTGGTGTCGGGGGCAGTTGTTGGGCCTCACCTGCACAGAGCCGGTTGTGGTGTCGGGGGCAGTTGTTGGGCCTCACCTGCACAGAGCCGGTTGTGGTGTCGGGGGCAGTTGAGGGGCCTCACCTGCACAGAGCCGGTTGTGGTGTCGGGGGCAGTTGAGGGGCCTCACCTGCACAGAGCCGGTTGTGGTGTCGGGGGCAGTTGTTGGGCCTCACCTGCACAGAGCTGGTTGTTGTGTCGGGGGCAGCTGTTGTCGTCGCACTCGCAGAACTGGCCCCGCCGGCCCGCCTCCTGGCACAGGCAGCGTCCGCACTGGCAGCTGCCCTGCCCGCTGCACAGCTGCGACTCGTTGGTCTGCCGGCACTGCGCCTCCATGGCCGCCACCGTGACCGCGTCCCCCTGCCTCTCGCACTCGCAGTGCTGGCCCAGCTGCCCCTCCTCACAGCTGCAACCACAACGGGTCACGTGGTCAGCCACGTATGACGGTGCGTTCTTGGCTTTGGAACAGGTTATGGCCATTAAATATGACGTTTCACGAGTTCACAAGACCGTACGCGGTTGTATGGGCAAGTACAGACATTGAGAAGCACCCAGTTCTTCATTTGGCTCTCTACTCCACGATTTTAGATAATGTAATTAAGCAATTTCCATGTTGTTAAAGGCATACTATGGAGGATTTTCACCTTGGAGATATTAAAAAACAAACATGCTCAGTCATTACACACTGGCAACCTGTATCTGTGTTCACTTGTACTACAGTGGTGAGCTGAGTTTACATTTTAGCCCCCTTTTAAGGGCAGCATACATTTGGGACAAATGGCTTCACAGGTGTTTCATGAGATGTACAGATGACTGTGCTACTTGAGAGCCCATTGCTGGTAAGAATCTCGCTGGTATCCCTCCATTAGCTAATGAAGCGCAGTGGACTGTCAGGAGGCTAAAGGAGATTGCCCTGAGGGGGTCTCTGGGTGCTATGGGGGTCTCTGGGTGCTATTGAGGGGGTCTCTGGGTGCTATTGAGGGGGTCTCTGGGTGCTATTGAGGGGGTCTCTGGGTGCTATTGAGTGGGTCTCTGGGTGCTATTGAGTGGGTCTCTGGGTGCTATTGCAGTTTGCAGGTGGCACTGACCTGACTCAAGAAAGCCTTGATATATGCAGCAATATATGCAACATTACACATTTAATTAAAAGATGCATCAACAGGAGAAACAATGAGAAAATGTGCAGGATGTGCAGGATAACCATAAGAAAAATAAAATAAACTTACGATGACTGCTGTCTTTTTGTTTATAACAGCCCTTCATGTGTATGTTACTAGTTATGGATTTTATGCTTTAACCAGTGCATTTGTAAGTCGCGTCTGCCAAATGATTAAAATGTAAAATGTAAAAAATAGCCGCCCTGCCCACAGGACAGCAACCTGCCTGCAGGTTCCACAGCTGAGCGTGCCGTTCCCACTGCAGTGGGCGGAGTGGTTCTTCGAGTCCCCACAGTTACAGTCGCACAGCGTTTCCACGGTGACCCTCAGCTCCTCGCCAATGCCCTGCGGTTTGATGACAAACTCCTCCACCCCCGGCAGGCAGGAGGTGGCCGTCACCTTCACAGTGAAATCCACCTGGGACGGAGGAACAGGTGGGAGGCGTGGAGACAGAGTGAGACCCCTGGGAGAAAGCATTAATGCAGAGCCAGGTGCATTCTGGGAGTAAAGAGAGTAAAGAGGCCCACTATTGTCTTATTCACTAACTAGTGAATGTCCATATAGTGTAGACTACATGTCATCCTGTAGGCTATGCACTGCTGTATATAGCCTCAAAATTATGAACAAACATATCATATAGCCATTTCTTAAAGCATATATTAAAGCAGGTGCTATATTAAACATAATTTTTTAATGAAGACGAGGCGGCTTGTCGCTCTCCGGATTGTTAGATCCGTTTGTGCTGCACTTATTAAGCAGCCAGGCAATCTTTAAAGCTGGGTTTGTCATTTGCATTAGCAGCAGAAGATCAATCAATCAATCAATTTCTATTCATATAGCGCTTTTAACAAAGGGCCTTTGTCACAAAGCAGCTTTACAGAGAAACCGGTCCCCAAGAGTACACCTAGGGCAACAATGGCAAGGAAAATCTCCCTGGCTAACAGGAAGAAACTTTGAGCAGAACCTGACGCAGTAGGCAAACCCACCTGCCGCTGGTTGACACCGGCTTGTTTAAAGACTCGTTTAAAAACAGATTAGTAAAAGTACATAAATGAAGCAAAGATGAGGTAGAGGGATGGCAGGAACACCAATGGGTGGCACTATCAGGCAAGGGCACAGGCTTGGTGCTACAGCTGAATCAGCAGTGGGTGGCACTATCAGGCAAGGGCACAGGCTTGGTGCTCCAGCTGAATCAACAGTGGGTGGCACGGTCAGGCAAGGGCACAGGCTTGGTGCTACAGCTGAATCAGAAGATGGCAGACCTGCTCGTTGATCCTGACGTTGCTGCACTCGCCGTTCCTCTGCCACGGTCTGTGGACGCCGTGGCTGCATTTGGACCGGTAGGAAATGTCCAGCCCAGCAGGGGCGCGCTGGTGCTCCAGTAAGATGGTGGACGACAGGTTCTGTGGGCAGAATCCAGAAACATGTGAACATGAACACAAACAGGAACACTCATGCTCACATGCAATTGCAAACCCACAAACAATACAAAGAATATGCAGAAACAGACCCTCATCCTGTCATTTGTCATTAAAAACAATATTATTTAAAGTCACTCTGAAAACCTGATAAGCACTCCTCCAGGACCTCTTTAAAAAATGGCTGCAAGAAAAATCATTATCTTTTTTTTTTAAACAGCAAAGAAAAGAAACCGTATCAGCACAGAATCAGTTGAGCTCTTGGTCAATTCCCTGACAGCAGCCATTTTTGTCCGGTCGTTCAGTTATGTAGGACAGCCTGACTTTGGCAGTGTCTGCTGTATTTATTTCTACTTTTCTACATTTTAATTAAATTTAAAATGCTGAAACATTGACGGTTACCAGTGTCTCCTAGCGTTTCCCTTTTATGACCTTTATTCCTGCGTTTTTTGTCCCCGTTCACTTTCCATAGCTCTTTACTCACCTGTGTCGCGCTGACTGTGACGAATCACTCACACCTGTTTATCACTGTGGATAACTGTCTGTGTATTTAACCCTGCCAGTTCGTTCAGTTCTTCTGCGGATTGTTATGTGTCCCGACCATACGCTCCAGCGGTTTTCTGCTTGCCTGTTTCATGTTCTGACCCGGTTTGTATACCCGGACTTCTCTTTGTGGCTTTGCCCTTTCACTTGTTTGGGTTACCTGTTATCGGATTTTGCTTGACTTCTTGGATTACGGATTTTGAATAGTGTTTGGTACTGTTGTTTGTGTTGATCGCCTACCCTCTGCCTGCCTCTGACTATGAACTTGATTATCTACTTTGATCTGTTCGCTGGTATTCGACCATTGCTTGTATCGACCCTGAACTGTTCAATAAAAACATCTTCTCTGCCACAAACTGGGTCACAATCAGTTCTTCTGTCCCCGCGTCTGACACTTTTAACGCAATACATTCACACACTTTACTTAAAAAACCCACAGCAGGTCAGAGTGAGCTTCATACTCTCAGACACTCAAATAAGCAATACAGGAAGGCGTTAGCACACCCTGTAGAGAACTGCACTGCACTGACCCAACCACTTCCTCATGACACTGCAGTCCTCAGTCTACTAAGAGTCCAGACATCAGCAGTTATGTGGTGTTCACACGATGGACGGAAGACGGCAGATGACAGAGCAGCAAAGACGTTCTCAGTTATATCATGGTTAAGGAACGGGACTTCAATTCCCAGTCACAGCACTGCCATGAATTCAGTAATCAAGTTATTCTGAATGGGAGAACCTCTTAAATGTTTTAATATGAGTTAATTTTAGTCATTTAAGAGTCTGGTCATCTTCAACACATGCGAATAAAAATGTGAAAATGTAAATCAGGGAAATCAGGAAATACTTAAAGAAGCATAGCATGATTGCATTCAGTTTGGCTCCCAGTGACTGGATAACCTTCAGCCAGAGCAGCACTCACCCCGTAAGCATCAGAAATGAGCTGGACCACGTTACTGGAGTCTGCCTCCAGCACTCCCACTACAGACTTGGGGATGAGTTTGCTCAGAGCCTGGGGGTGCAAGGGATGGGGGAGACAAGAGTGGGGTTGGCACAATGGAACAAGATGAGAAATTGATTATTGGGGCACTCCTTCAGAAACCAACCACGTTCTGATCTAATCTTTATAGATTTAAAAACATTTTTAGACACATCGGCCTATACGAGAGAGTGATAGACCAATGTCATTACATTACATTATAATCATTTAGCAGACACTCTCATCCAGAGTGAGGTGCAATTAAGGGAAAATCAGAACCAGGGGCAAATGTGCTGAAAACCCAAGAGGGAGGTACGGTTCTAGAGTGATCACACAGACACAAACTTAAACCCTAGTAGAATAAGTATCCAAGTAGCATTCCTACGGCTGGCAGATAGAACACCCTGAATACTAAAATAATTAAACACCAGTGCAAATATTACATATAGCAAACACACAGCATACATGGCTAATTATGACAGTGAGGTAGGGAGGAAAAGAGTTTTCAGTCTGCCCTTGAAAGTGCTCAAAGACTCTGCTAGAGGGTCAGGAAGGTCGTTCCACCACCGTGGGGCCAGGACAGACAGCAGTCGTGAGTGAGAAGTGCAGTTGTGGTGAGGGGGAGGTGCCAGGCGTCCCGAAGTAGCGGAACAGAGAGGTCTGGCAGGGGTGTAGGGTCTGATGAGCTTTTTGGATATATGCTGGGGCTGATCCCTTAACTGCCTGGTATGCAAGCACCAAAGTTTTAAATTTGATGCGTGCCATAACAGGCAGCCAGTGGAGGTTGCTGAGCAGGGGGGTGACGTGTGAATGTCTGGGGACATTGAATACCAGACGGGCTGCAGCATTCTGGAGCAGTTGTAGGGGTCTGACAGTGGATGCCGGAAGGCCAGCCAGCCTGATCAATGTTGTTTGATTAATCACAATGACAAACCAGGGGCCCTCAAAGTGAACCCGTATTGGATACCCCACCCTACCTATATCTTTTCTAAAATAAACATAAACATAACAGTATGGTTCATAACTTTTTTTTAAAAAGGATACCCATAATTTCAATACTTTTGGCCTAAAATAAATATATGCAATTTAAGTGAATGTGCGTCCTAAAAACGAAATTTTCATTTTCTATATAAAATATTTTATGAAAAAACTACTAAATTGTCTGTGTAAAAAGGCTGGACCAGGCCCCATATTGCACGTTATCCACAGTAACTGCCCATCAAATAGATGCTGGAATAACCTGGCTAACCTGATAGCTGGGCACACTCCTCTCTGTGACAGCGAAGATCAGCTGGATGTTGTTGGCAGAGAGGGCCCTGGAGAGACGGCCAATCGAGGGGTAGTCCTGAAATCAGCTTATGCTTAGAAACATGACATGACATGGGGCGCCTCTGGAATTCAGTTAGCACACAAATCTAAACTATTTTCAGTGCTATCGCAAGCTAAAAACGCTACAAAAGCTACAAAAGCTACTAGCTACTAACCATGCTGAGCTAATGCGTGAGAGCCTTCAGAAATAATGTGAAAAGGGAATGATCCACCTGATTCTGTGACATGAAAAATAAACAGCACAGAACTGAAAAACCACAGTTTGCCCGGAACAACAATATGCTGCCTTTCAGCGCTCTCAGATAATGCATTGGCCAGAGGTGTAAAGTCCAGGTTCGGGAAGTTGAAGTCCAGTATTTTGTTCCAACCAACGGGATTTTCTCATTAGCTAAATTCTTGATCCAGGAGGGTAGAACTAATGAGAGAAATCCACTGGGTGAGTTCACGAGTGAAAGACAGGACTTCTACTTTCTCACACCTGGATTTTACAACTGTGCATGTGGCTGAAGCACCAGTTCTTGGCACAAGGACATCATGCGATGCCAAGCTGAACGCTGACAGCAAGCATGGCCCTCAGCTCAAACAGACAGGCCTGCAGTGGAGTGAAAGGAGCCGCTCACGTATTCGGTGGCTCTGTTGTAGTAGCCGTCTGCGCTGAGGTGGCATTTCCCCTCGTTGGGCAGGTAGATTCCCGCCAGCCTGCCATCGCCAGCCATGTGGAAGGTGTCATCGGAGGTGTAGACCAGGATGCGGGTGACGTTAGCCCAGCCGATAGCCTCCTGCGGAGAAACACGCAGGACCAACCACGAAGGCAAAGATAAAAGCTGTGAACTTGACTTTTTTGTAACATGCCAAGATTAAGAGATACATGAAGTGTTTTGAGACTTTTATTTTTTTCTGAAGCAGGCTGATATGAAACGTGAGCACTTTGTGACTCTTGTGGTTATGGTTAGATGTAGTTTGTAATGCTTTTTTATTTCAAAACATTTTTCTCAGTCACAATTAAGGGTAGGCACAGTACCACAGGTGAATAGGGAAAAAATTCCCATTCCTCTGATCAAAATGACATTTCATATTTTTAATGTAGACACAAATGCAAACACCTGGTGCCATGAGACTGCCCAACTCAGACATTCAGTGCTCCTGAAACTACCCTATGAGAGGGAGCAACAAACTGTGTTCCACTTTTATTAGTAACTGAAACACAACAACTAAATCAAATACAGAGCAACTGTACAGGGTAAGTGCATAGTTTGGCCAGTTAACAAGTACCCCCTGCCCAGTCTCATCTGCAACTAGTGTGAGATATTGGACAACAGAGTCTATCTGGGAGTATGAACTCAAGGATACATACAACCATTTCACCACCATTTATCACCCATTCCATCGTAGCAAAAAGATTAAGTAAAAAAATAGGCAGTTATTCCAAGACAGCGATGAAAATTCCAAGTGGGAATTACGTTAATTTAGTGACATCAGCTTAGTGTCAAGATATCTTAAGATATCTAAGGGTCCAAAAACCTATCCAAAACCTATCCAAACCACTCTGAAAATCAATAGAATGCTTTCTGTCCATTATAAAGCATATAAATTAGCTCCTTATGGTGGTTTAAGATGAAACATTGATATTGCATTGAAAAATAATGTCAAAGAAATGTGACATACTGTGGTAGACATACCTAAACCTGTCATCGTTGTATGTTTCCTGTACTCTAAAGTATGTAATCTTTCATTGCAGGCTCTTGGATTACTGCCAACATAGCATTGTTTTGATAAAGGTAGATGCATTTTGGGATGGCGTGACATCAGCAACGGGAGCTCTTTATCTGGGATGCTCATCCACCAGGGTGGGCCGACACGACCCGTTGCCATGCTCCGCCCCGGGGGGCCCCACCCCATGGCCTTGTCCCCCAAATTGGGCTGCCTGGCCTGGCATGAGAAGCGCACGTGCCCCACCCCCACCTGGCACACGGCCGCCTGCATCATGGCGTCGAAGCCGGCCTCCGGGGAGTCCAGGTTGCCGGAGATCCGCTGCCTGCTGACCCGGGTCTTGAACTCCGCCGCGTCTTCGGTGAGCCGCAGAACGTTGTGGAAGCTGAAGGCCGGCTGGCAGCTGTCCATGCGGCTGGGGCAGGGGTTGGCCAGCTTGAGCTTGACCTGGCTGACGTACGGCGAGGCCACCTTGTCCACAAAGGACCCGAAGCCTGCAGGGCATTGGCGAGGGAAGGAGAACTGCATGAGAGTCATGGCTGGCATTTACACAGCGCCTTTATCCAAAGCGCTGTACAATCGATGCTTTTCATTCACCCATTCATACACACGCTCACACACCAACGGCGATTGGCTGCCCATGCAAGGTACCAACCAGCTCATCAGAAGCATTTGGGAGTTAGTTGTCAGGGACATTTCGAAACACCCAGGGTGGGATTGAACTGGCAACCTTCCGACTGCCAGACGACTGCTCTTACCGCCTGAGCCAATGTCGCCCAGAGTTCCATGTTTACTGCACGTTCCCTCCTTATCTAATTCCTGAAGTAGGAAATCGGCTGGCAATTGTGACAGGAAATGGCTTTGGCCAGTTTTTTTAATGTGACAATGTTTTCAGAGTTTTAAACTGATTAATTTACTAAACATTGAGGATTCTTGAAATGACTTTAATTGCATCTCACATCAAAATCTTCTTTCCCTCTTTTTCATTTTGCTTCAGCCATGTCCAGCTTTTTGCACGGCTGAAACGAGTTGAGATTTTGCCTTTTATATTTTCCATGGCAATAAACCAAGGTTGTCGGACGATTGTGAGAGTTTAGGGGGTTTAGTAGGGGTTTAGTTTCTGTGGGATCTGAAGGACACTGGAGGAGCTGAGTTCACATACTCACCGATCCTGACCTTCTTCGTGACCTTCTTCAGCGCCTTGAGGATATCCTCCCCCAGGTGCTTGATCTTTTCCAGGTCATCCTTCATGGAGTAGGACAGGTCCATCAGGTAGTACAGGTCAATGGGGTACCCCTCCGCCCGCTTGAACCACACCTCGAACGTCTCTGGGACTCCTGTGAAGCCAGACAGTTCATCACGGAGAAAACTGACTTCCAGAAGAAATATATTGCTTCTTTCTGCTGTTAGAAAGCCATTTATAAAGCACAGAGAGCGTCAAATTTGCAAAGCTGCAACATCAGCCACGGCATCACCAGGAAGGAAGCGTGTGTTTTTGTGCAACATCACCCGGCCTGAACAACCTCTACACGACGACCCTCCGTCCTGGGCAGTCCATGAAAAGCAGCAGGGGCAATGAGGCTGGGCGGGACAAAACATGTGCAAGCTGCCACTATTTATTTCATAGGAAACACTGCGATTTGTATGTGAAATGTATCTTTTATTCATTTGACCCTTTTAAAGCATTTTTCACACAGCAAACCTGACCTCCCCTGATGGCACATAACACTGGGCTAGCTTGGTCGGTGCCAAAACTGAACTATTTTCCACATATCCCAAAATAAACCCTGCCACTTCATAAAGTGCTTCATTGCTATGATGAATCATGCCAAACAAAGCAACAGCATGCCTCTTAGACTTGCTTTAATAGTTTTCTGGACAACAATGGAGTTCTCTGATTACCAGAATATATCTGGTGTTTGCTCTATGGACGATTCTTGTTGGAGCGCTAAATTAATTGTAGGTTTTGGTCTTTCCATAGCATGATCATAAGAAAATATAAAATTACGCCAGCATAAACTTAACTAGTCCCTGACCAATATACTGCACTAAGAGCCCAGAAAAGTCATGTAGTCCCTGACCACTAGAGATGTACCGATTAATTAAAAAAAATATATAATTATACGTGCAGCACGGATGGTGCAGTGGGTAGCACTGACATTTGTTAGGCTTTCTAAAAGAAACACAGCATTTTTTTTGCCTGCATAACGAAATGGGGGCGGGGTGGCACGGATGGTGCAGTGGGTAGCACTGCCGCCTCACAGCAAGGAGGTCCTGGGTTCGAATCCCCGTCGGCCGGGGCCTCTCTGTGTGGAGTTTGCATGTTCTCCCCGTGTCTGCGTGGGTTTCCTCTGGGTACTCCGGTTTCCTCCCACAGTCCAAAGACATGCAGGTTAGGCTGATTGGAGAGTCTAAATTGCCCATAGGTATGAGTGTGTGAGTGAATGGTGTGTGTGCCCTGCGATGGACTGGCGACCTGTCCAGGGCGTATTCCTGCCTTTCGCCCAATGTATGCTGGGATAGGCTCCAGCCCCCCTGCGACCCTGTTCAGGATAAGCGGGTTAAGATAATGGATGGATGGATGGATATAATTATACGTATATAACGTTTAACCGTAACCGATACTGCTTATGCTAGGGGTCGTATCTTTTACGTACTGACCAATTTAATTTAATTTTCTAAATGTATTTTGGTTCAATTATAAGTCAGATAATAACCTAATTGCCAAATTAAACATTTACATTTACACTGACATTGTGCAGTGTAGCCTCACAGTTGTAACCTACAGATTGTAGTTAATTCCCTGTAGTTTACATCCAGGCATCCTGGTCGATTGTGTGTCATTTTTTTAAATGAATCGGTTAAAATGATAATTCTTCATGTCTTCATCCCTCTTCCCAATGGCTTCTGCCTGATAGACTTGATTGCCATGAAATCTGTAAATATGCTCCTGTTAAGAACTTTAGTCACGCAATATAATATGTGGGTCTATTTTTAGGTGACTGGCATAATGATTTAACTTTTATGCCAATACAGGTCTCTGTACAATTTGATCTACTTGTATGTAACATAAACAATGCATTTTATATGGTGCGGGACAATTATGGTGGTGAGATGAAGATGGTCCATTTTTTGCTGAAAGCAGGAATTTTTCACTTTCAATATCCCATGGATAAATAGCATCATGTTAATGTATTGCTTCATTTATATTTATGTGGATATTGCATAGTGGAAAGCGATGTTCAGTTTACCGGTAGTTTGAATTTGCGTGTCAACAAATAAACAGGGATGAAGAAACGCTATACAATAAGTCATGTGAACCAAGAGTTACAGATTTAAAACCCACAGACATTCTTTGATACAAAGTACATTCTTTTAAAAAATATATTTTTTTCTCCCTTTTTGGTAGCCAATTGTACCCCGTCTAATTCAATTAGAGCTAGTATTAGATACACCACCCACACCCCGTCCCTCCGAGAGCGACACGCCTTCTTCAAGCTGTCTCGCCACATGCTGGTGACCAAGGCGCCTGAGGTGCTTTTTGTGCAGCAATCTACTAACCCTGCCAAGGCCCTCCCTCTGGAGCAGCAAGCCAATTATTGCTGCTCCACGTGAGCCGGCCAAACTTGGCTTTTTGGCAGGACCGAGAATTGAACCCCAGTCCCCGGTGTGCAACTGCAGCAAACTGCAACCACAAGTCTGCCGCATCTTCGCCTGTTGCACCACCGCGGCTCTGTAACTAGTACATTCTTTTTCAAATTCCCTGTGGTGTTTGCATTCTTAAGCCTCTGAAATGGCTGCAGATTGCTAGTTTAGAAACAGCGTATTGCAATATTTTGTGCAGCATTTGTCCAATGATGTATTAGCTACTTCATTTATATTTATGTAGATACAGCACAGTTTCAAGGAAGAAACCTTGAGCAGAACCAAGCTCAGCGCAAACAGTAAGTTTAACAGTAGTGTTATATGTAATAAATAAAGAAATTAAATGTATAAATGAAATCAGTAATTCTACAAATAATAAATTATGCTAATGATAATTATGCAAATAATAGTTATGCAGACAACAAATATAGATAATTATCCAAGAAGGTCCGTTCTTGGCACAAGGAGGGCAGAAGTGGCAGGGTAGCTGAAGCTGAAGGCGGGGTCAGGTGGTAGAGCTTGAGCTACAGCTCCGGGCCGGAGCCCAGAATGACACTATGGCAGCATAACTAGTGGACAAGAGGTCAATCCTAATTCTGAGTTTACTCCATGGGAAAATGTTTATTGGACACTAAAACAGCAAGGCTTGATTGGCCGTGCTGGGTCTAGACGAACAGCGTGGCTGTGTGGGAGCTGGTTCTCACCGATGCGCAGTTTGAGGTGCAGGCTCTGAGGCTGCAGCTGCACCACGTTCTCCGAGTCGCTCCGCAGGTCCACGTTCTTCATCTCCTCCACGCCGGGCTGGGGATTGATCAGGTGCTCCCGCCCGCAGTTCCTCTCCTCCAGCGCCTGCGCGGTGTCGCAACGCCGCTCGTTCGGCTCCCCGGACTTCAGGAAGCCCTGCAAACGCACGCACGTTTCCAACCTCAGTACACAACGCCAGAAAGACTGCTGTATCTGCAGCCTTGGCTGGCACATGTGCCCTATTGTTGACCAAGACACCTCAACAGCTAATTGTCTAGGGTGACTCTAATGATGGTAAAAATGCCATGTACTTTGGGAAGGCCATTAGGAGGTCTGCAGGAGAGAGGAGGGGCAGGGGCACCTGTCTGTACCTGGGGCAGGGGCACCTGTCTGTACCTGGGGCAGGTGCACCTGTCTGTACCTGGGGCAGGGGCACCTGTCTGTACCTGGGGCAGGTGCACCTGTCTGTACCTGGGGCAGGCGTCGTGGCCCGTTGTGACGCATTCTGAACGTTCCATCATCACACTACATTAATGGCATCTTATCCAGAGCGACGTACAGTTCATTAAACTAAGCAGGAGACAATCCTCCCCTGGAGCAATGCAGGGCCCAACGGCTGTGCGGATCTTATTGCTACACCGGGGACTGAACCACTGACCATGCGGGTCTCAGTCATCTACCTTAACCACTACACTACAGGCCGCCCTGGCTAAACTGGCAGAGCAGGGTTTTCCCTACATACACGTCTAAAAGTATTTAGGTGATCAACTATGTGTTAAAACGGTTAATTCTGTAATTCTGTAGCCCTCCAATATTAAACATAATACACGCAACATAAAAATGTAAGAAGAAAAAGGGCCAAACCCATCAATGTTAATAAATGGGAATTTTTTTATATAATTTTTATTTTCAATGAATAGACTGCTGAGAGATAACCTTACCTTCTGCATGCACCAGCCACAGCCTGGGCTCCTCAGGCATTCTTTACAGCTGGCCTGGGACTGGCATCCCCTGGCTGGCCCTGGCAAACACACCCACCACAGGGTATCAGAGCCACAGTTCCGCACTCGACAGGCCAGGGTTTCTTTAACTACCTAGAACCAGCAAGCCTGATGCCGCACGGCAGCTTAGATCAGGCTCTCACTGTGTGCGGAGTCCCAGAGCCAGAGGAATAGCTGTGGCCTAGTCAAAGTCTTCACTGCACCTGAAAGAGATACTGTGGCAGGACCTGAAGCATGCTCGAAACCTTTTCAACCAAATATAACCTGACTAGATGTGAAGTTCTCTAGGCGTTCAAGTGAAAACCTGGCTATATTTGGTTGAAAAGGTTTCAAGCCGAGGTTTCTAGTTTCATAGTATTCGATGACGTCACTCAAAGCGAACCGTGGCCATATTGTACAGAAGATAATAGAAGATCTTTGAACCAAGGCAGACTATGTTACCTTAGCAAATGTTGCTAGGCTATCAGTATATACAAGTTCCTCCTGGCTTGGCTTAAACTCCTTGTATCCTCTCCCTCAATCTCTCCCACCACTGCAATTCTATAAAAACGTAACTGCCTACTCTTGTCACCACCGGATTTGTTATAACAAAGTTAAAGAGAAAGGTGAACAGAAAAATGTATAATTTTACATGTTTCTAATTCTACTCCACATAGTGGCGGGCGGTTTCGTGTTAGTGAGCGATTAGTATCCGTACAATTTGGCACCCAGCTATTCAAGTGACGTCATCGGAATACCATGAATATCTAGATGAGACCTGAGCTAAATTGGGGCTAAATAAATATGTTTATGTCAAAAAATGTATATCTGTTTATGTTTTTCTCTCAGTCCCAGATCTCCAGCCCTCTAGATCTGGACTCATTTGGAAAGTTGTGGCAGTTAAAAAAGTAAAACTAAAACTAAGAGTAAAACTAACAAAAACAAACTAAAACAGCTGCATATTGTATAAGATGCTGTCCACTAAATGGTTGGCATTTATATAGCGCCTTTATCCAAAGCGATGTACAATTGATGCTTCCCATTCACCCATTCACACACACACTCACACACCGACAGCGATTGGCTGCCATGCAGGGCGCTGACCAGCTCGTCAGGAGCATTTGGGGGTTAGGTGTCTTGCTCAGGGACACTTCGACACAGCCCGGGCGGGGGATCAAACCGGCAACCCTCCGACTGCCAGACGACTGCTCTTACTGCCTGAGCCATGTCGCCCCACTCACTAGAACCGCACTGCAAGAATTATGCACACTAGCTGAGCATGACCCCAAAGGGACGCACGTCATTTCTCGGTTGCAAAATCTCAAAAGTGGAAATGCATGCACCCGGAAACCGAGACATTTCAGAGACGCTGTTATCTGACAGAGAGTCTGTGACAGGCACTTACCTGCAGTGCCCGTCCCTCCCACGGCGTGCAGTAAGATGGCTGCCAGCACCCACACTTCGTTCATTGTGTTCTGAAAGAGACGAGAGGAAGAGGTGAGTGAGCAACACAGCACCACAGGTTTCTCACTTCCGTTCTCATCACTCTGCCGAATCACCACAAGCCTTATTTTTCCACTGCATGCTGGGAATGCCTGTACAATTCACTGAAAAGAGAAAAGGTTGTTTCCTGCCAAATGAATATAAAAAGTGCCCCTTTTTCAAATTTGTAAGTGGTGTTCGGAGCAAGATGAGTATTAGTTCCGTCTTTAGCCAGATTGATCAGCTAAAGAATTGGATCACCATAGTAATGTAGAAATGCTACCAAAATGGCAGTAGTTTAATAGTATATTGCTGCATAATAACTATTAAAATGACAGTCATTAAAAAAAAAAAAACATTTAAAAGTGGAAGTACGTTTTTGATGTTGAGTTTTTGATTATGAGTGCGTTTCCATATGTACACCTAAAAAAATGTTTTCAACAGGTACAATGGATATGCTGTTGAGAATGCAGAAACGCTTCTTGCTCTTTGAGACCTGAAACTGTCAATGAAGTCCTCAAGTTCTGTTTTAGCCCAGTTCTCTAAATGACACCTGGTTTGACAGTATTGTGTTGGTCAGCCTTCTCAAATGCGAAAGCTAAATTTCTGCTTTAAAAATACAGTCACATGACCTCTAACTAATGGATGTGTAATGGGCATCTGTATAGGACTACCCTGAGGTCTCGTGCTACTCTGATATACACAAGACACCATTTTATCTTTTTGTTTTCTACCTGCAATTCAGTCATCCTTCAGCAAGAAGTTGAAGTTGTCCTTCTTGTTAATACCTTGCTTCTCGCCAGTGATATCAATTGCCGCTTATTAAGCACATTCACTAAGTAGTGATAGGAACTTTCATTCCTTTCGGTGAGCCAGAAGTTACAGCAAGCAATATAAACCAACTCTCAATTTCCTATAGCAGTGTTTGTCAACTCCAGTCCTTGCAGCCCACTCGCCAGAAGGTTTTGTTGTAACCAGGAACTCCACAACTCCACTCCACACTCATCAAGGGCATTTTTGGCCGTTTGATTGGTTCAGTCATTAAATCAGTGAGTTCCTGGTTACGACAAAAACCTTCTGGTAAGTAGGACTAGAGTTGAGAAACACTCTCAATGGACAAATTACTGCCAAATATGATTCCTAGACAATGGACTGTGTAAGCGCTCAGTTGTGCTAGTGTAGCATTTCACCTGTTGCACTTAACGGCTCTCGGCCTAACTTCAGAGACACTTAATAAAATGAGACGCCGTATGTTCTGGTATTCTTCTGCAAAAATGTTTCAGTGGAAAAAAGTGGAACATGTCAAGAATGTATCCAGCTAAAAATGATTTATTTATTGAAAAAGAATCAAATATAAGTACAATAATAATTGAAAATGAGTTTTTAAAACTCTGATTCCCCTTGTCTAATAAAACATTTTAATTTATTTTTTCCCTTTTTGGTAGCCAATTGTGCCCTGTCTGATTCAATTAGAGCTAGTATTAGATACACCGCCCACACCCCGTCCCTCAGTGGCCCGAAGGAGAGCGACACACCTTCTTCAAGCCGTCTCGTCTCATGCTTGTGACTGTGATTCTGAGGTGCCCGAGGTGCTTTATTGTGCGGTGATCTACTAACCCTGCCAAGACCCTCCCTCTGGAGCAGCGAGCCAATTATGCAGTTCCGTGTGAGCTGGCCAAACTTGGCTTTTGGCAGGACCAGAAATTGAACTGCAACCGCAAGTCTAGCCTGTTGCGCCACCGTGGTTCCCTATCTGGTGACTGACTCAGCCAGTCGAAAAAATGTTCTCTTTTCTTTTTTTGGCTTTGTAGCTTTAGCAGTACATATGGCCCCATGCAGTCTGGTCCCACTCAAAAGAGACTAGAAAATGTGGTTAATCTAAAATACTTTTTTCACTGTAGAAACACATCCCTAATTACTCTGCAGCAGGCTGCATTCATATGCACAAGTGGGTGAGTTGGTCGTGTGTCTTGGCGGGTGAGTTGGTCGTGTGTCTTGGCGGGTGAGTTGGTCATGTGTCTTGGCGGGTGAGTTGGTCATGTGTCTTGGCGGGTGAGTTGGTCGTGTGTCTTGGCGGTTGAGTTGGTCATGTGTCATGGCGGGTGAGTTGGTTATGTGTCTTGCTGAAGCATGCCGTAATTCTTACAGAGAACAATATACACTTCCACTAAACAATGTAGTCTGTCACCAAATGCCTGGTAATGGACTGATCCAAATCTTAAGACTGTGCTCCCAAAATTCAGCATGTTAAATGTGCAACTAGAGGGAATAACACACTTGACTGTGTATACTCTAACATTACCAAGGGATACAGAGCCTCCCCCCTCGCACATATGGGCCAGTCTGATCACCTGTCACTGTACCTAACTCCAGCTTACAGCCCCATTATTAAAAAACAGGAACCCACCACCAGAACTGTTCAAAAGTGGCCCGTGGATGCCTCTTTCCAACTGCAGGACTGTTTCCAGCGTACCAACTGGGACCTGTTCTTTGATCAAGATGTGAATGTCTACACCTTTACTGTTCTCTGCTACATCAGGACCTGTATTGAAAATGTCGCCATCGACACACGCATCCGTGTCTTCCCAAACAGGAAACTTTGGATGACTAAAGAGGTCCAGACCCTGTTGAAGGAGCGTAATACAGCCTTCAGATCAGGTGACAGAGAGCATTACAGCACAGCCAGGCACAACTTGAAGAAGGCATTAAGCAGGCAAAAGCTGCATACAAGGAAAAAATCGAGGATCACTTCACCAACAGGGATCCGGCACATATGTGGCAGGGCATCCAGCAGATCACAAATTACAGGAGTAACCAGGAGCCACCTACCGACAATAATGTCTCCTTGGCAGAGGAGCTCAATCATTTCTTTGCCCGCTTTGAAACAGTGGGGCTTGATAATGGAGCTGCACCTTCACCAACGGCCTCAGACCACATACTGACTGTACAGACACAGGAAGTGAGGCGAATCTTAAATTCTGTGAATGCAAGGAAGGCGGGGGGGCCGGATGGGATTCCAGGGAGAGTGATCAGAGACTGTGCCCACCAGCTTGCAGATGTCTTCACAGACATTTTAAATCTGTCTCTGTCCCAAGCTACTGTGCCGACCTGCCTCAAATCATCCACAATCATCCCAGTGCCCAAACAAAGCAACATCAGCACTTTTAATGACTATAGACCTGTGGCACTCACCCCTGTCATCGCCAAGTGTTTTGAGAGACTGGTTATGAAGCACATTAAATCTGCCCTCCCCCCTAACCTGGACCAACATCAGTATGCATATAGAGCAAACAGGTCCACAGAGGATGCTATCGCCACAACCCTTCATACAGCACTGGCGCACCTGGACCAGAGTGGGACATATGTGAGAATGCTTTTTATAGATTACAGCTCGGCGTTCAACACAATTGTCCCCAGTAGGTTGGCCACCAAACTTCTCGACCTGGGTCTCAGCAACTCTCTGTGTATGTGGATTAAAGACTTTCTATCCAACCGCCCACAGACAGTCCGACTCGGCCCACACCTCTCCTCCAGTCTGTCCCTCAGCACCGGCGCACCACAAGGCTGAGTCCACTGCTCTACTCCCTCTACACACATGACTGCATCTCCACACACCCCTCAAACACAATAATTAAATTTGCAGATGATACAACAGTGGTGGGACTGATTTCCAACAGTGATGAGACAGCCTACAGAGATGAAGTCCACAAACTGATAGGATGGTGCACAGACAATAACCTCACACTAAACATCAAAAAGACTAAAGAAATCATCATCGACTTCAGGAGACGCAGAGGGGACCTTTCCCCCCTAACCATGGAAGTGGAGAGGGTCTCCTGCTTTAAGTTCTTGGGGACCCACATCACTGAGGACCTCAAATGGTCAGCCAACTCCACGGCACTGGTAAAAAAGGCCCAACAGCGGCTCTATTTTTTAAGGACACTCAAGAAAACCAACTTGTCTGCTGAGCTGCTCAAGGCCTTTTACCACTGCTCTATCGAGAGCATTTTAACCTATTGCATCATGGCATGGTATGCAAACTGCACAGAAACGGAAAGGAAATCCCTGCAGAGAGTCATTAACACTTCGCAGAAAATCATCGGACTTCCCCTGCCCACACTGGATGACATCTTCAGGTCACGCTGCCTCCGCAGAGCTAGCAGCATCCTGAAAGATGGAACCCACCCCTCTCATCACCTCTTTTCTCTGCTGCCATCTGGAAGGCGATACAGGGCCTTCAAAGCCCGCACCTCCAGGCTGCAGAACAGCTTCTTTCCAAGAGCCATCACTGAACTAAATAAACACTCCCCCCCTATTGCCATCACATCTGCATCATAACACTCAGGGCTAATCCATAGTTTATTTATATATATTTATTTTAATAATTGTGGGACGTGCAATATTTTTCTACTGCTTGAAATGTTCTCCTATGCTGCTTTTAAACTCGGGTGCGTGAGTGTGTAATGTGTGTAGTGTGTGGGTGCATGAATGTGTAGGGTGTGTAGTGTGTGTATGCATGTATCGTTTTAGGTGCTGCACATCAAATTTCGTTGTATTGTTTGTGCAATGACAATAAAGCTTTCTGATTCTGATTCTGATTCTGATGGAAAATTGTGTAAAAAATGTCCCCTTTAGGCAATGCAGTCATTATTTTGAGGGAGGTTATTTATTTATGGGTGAGGCCCCATTAAACCGCATTGCACAGTAGTGATGGGAACTCTCATTCAGTTGATGAAATTTGTTTTCGTAAGGGTAGGTCATGCCTGACAAACCTTTTGGCATTCATTGAGGAAGCTACCAAGTGTTTTGATGTTAGCAGGGCTTATGATTATACAATATACTAAGATTTTTTTTTTAAAGGCACTGCATGACAAACTCATTATCACAATGAGGATGGTAGGAATGACAGGAGCCATTTCAGAGAGGATGTGGAACTGGTTATGGGATAGAACACAAAGGGAGCATCCCGTTAGTCTGCGAAATACATACTCTATTCACTCCACAACCACCCTCTGTGCCCCGGAAACCAGTCTTTGTGAACTCCCTCCCTCCACTGTCCCATTATTACATTACATTGTGAACTCCCTCCCTCCACTGTCCCATTATTACATTACAGTGTGAACTCCCTCCCTCCACTGTCCCATTATTACATTACATTGTGAACTCCCTCCCTCCACTGTCCCATTATTACATTACAGTGTGAACTCCCTCCCTCCACTGTCCCATTATTACATTACATTGTGAACTCCCTCCCTCCACTGTCCCATTATTACATTACAGTGTGAACTCCCTCCCTCCACTGTCCCATTATTACATTACAGTGTGAACTCCCTCCCTCCACTGTCCCATTACATTACAGTGTGAACTCCCTCCCTCCACTGTCCCATTATTACATTATAGTGTGAACTCCCTCCCTCCACTGTCCCATTATTACATTACAGTGTGAACTCCCTCCCTCCACTGTCCCATTATTACACTGCATTACATTAATGGCATTTGGCAGATGCTCTTATCCAGAGCGACGTACAGTTGATTAGAATAAGCAGGAGACAATGGTCCTCTAGAGCAATGCAGGGCTAAGGGCCTTGCTGGATCTTATTGTGGCTAGACCGGGGATCGAACCACCGACCTTGCGGGTCCCAGTCAGATACCTTAAGCACTACGCTACAGACCACCCTGTATGAGAGTTCCCATCGTAATGGCTTAAACTTCGCCCTCCTCCACTCCCCGGTGAAGTGTACAATGATGTATGTTTCAGTGGAAGTCTGGTGCTATCTAGATCCAGAAAGAGGAGATGGCAGAGAACTTGAAATGACAACATTGTGTGTTCAGAGATGCTCTTCTGCATACCACTGTTGTAATGTGTTGTAAGAGCTCTCAGTCACCATTAATGGTACTACAATGACTGCCTCACGCTCTGCTAGGAACCTTAATGTGTGAATCACGTCAAGCACATGCATTTGCATTTGTCATTTTCACAGTCCTGTCTATCAAACTGTTTCCACGGTCAAAGTCACTTAGATCTTCCCCATTCTGACATTTTGTCTGAAAAACAGCAGAACCTCTTCACCATGTCTGGATGCCTGTATGCATTTAGTCGCTGCCACATGACTGACTGATTAAATATTTGCATTAACAAGCTGGTCTACCTAATAAAATGCTTGCTGTAAAGTTGTATCACTGAACACAAGACCACAATTTGCACAAAACATTTGCCATGTGCTATTGCACGCCATTACGCCAAAACCAATCATGGCTCTGTTTCCTCACTGAAATTTTTTTATGTAACTTTGAGCATGTCATCTATATCATTATTCTATGTATGTGGATATTATTTGGGGGCGGCACAGATGGTGCAGTGGGTAGCACTGCCGCCTCACAGCAAGGAGGTCCTGGGTTCAAATCCTGGTCGGCCGGGGCCTCTCTGTGTGGAGTTTGCATGTGTTTGCGTGGGTTTCCTCCGGGTACTCCGGTTTCCTCCCACAGTCCAAAGACATGCAGGTTAGGCTGATTGGAGAGTCTAAACTGCCTGTGGGTATGAGTGTGTGAGTGAATGGTGTGTGCCCTGTGATGGACTGGCGACCTGTCCAGGGTGTATTCCTGCTGTAGGGACTACAACTTCCACATTCCCACAGGAAAATTCTGCGATGTCCACCACGAATGACGTCTAACTTGGTTCAGCCAATCCCGTAATGGCGGGAGCAATAAACGGTCCCATAAGAGCAAGACACGTTCTTGGGATCTCTCTTCTGCTTCTTCTGCCTCTTCTGCTTCTTCTCTTGGACGCACCCTTTTTGGCCATTCGCTTCAGCTCATCTGCTCCGAGACTCGGACAGAGGCTGAATGCTGCACAGCGCACTACCAGGCCTACGGACACACCCAGTTACCTCGCGGTAACTTCGTGGCCTAAAGCGAGTGGAAACTGGTGTACACGGAACGCTACATCAGTTTACCCCTGCAAAGCTCACCAAAGAACAACAGCAACAAACTTTTCCACCCGGAAAATGGACCAACGAACATCCTTCCAGCAACCGAGCGGACCAGACAACAACGCGCGGCTAAGACGCCCCAGCCTGCGCATCTCTCCGGGACACACATTCACAGCACCATCGCGGCTCCTACAAGGACAGCACGTCTTTTGGATCCAATGCGTATGGACTCAGTAAGAGAACAAACATTCAGGCATAGCCAGTGTTTAGTTTAGTCTTAACTGTTTTTGTGAATCTGTGTTTCCATATTTGCCGTCTTATCATTGGAATGTATTTTGTTAGCTATATATGTACGTGAATTGATTCGCCGTCTTTTGCGCACTACGCAAGTAGTCTTCTCACAGCTAACAATAACTAACACACCCGGAACTCTAGCTTACCCAAGCTAGCTACTCCCACTTTCACCTTTCCTTTGTTCAAGCGACACGCGCGCTTGCGCGCTCCACACACACGCACACACACATACCCAACTAAATTTCCTTACTAGCTTCCCTTAGTTTATCTGTTCTGTGTTTTACGTTTGTTTAATAAATATATTTTATTAAACCCCGGTGTCCGTTTTGGAATCACATAGACATGAGAGCCGAGTTAAAGCAGTCTTTCGAAGAACTTCCAACCTTCAGGTTATCGGTATGTTTAATCATTAATATTGGTTATTTTAATTATTAATTAAAATACTAAATTTGTGGTTAGATATTTCTGATAATAGTAATTTTATGAGACTGATTACTTTTTGCAGTTATACTGCTACACAACGTTTAACTGGCGCCCCGGTTTCGTAGAGAGTAAAATCCCTGCGTTATTTGGCGGCCCGTGCGAGGACCCCTACACTGCCTTTCACCCAATGTATGCTGGGATAGGCTCCAGCCCCCCTGCGACCCTGTTCAGGATAAGCAGGTTAAGATAATGGATGGATAGATGGATATTATTGGTCAGGAACTTCATGATGTTGACATGTGCAGCCCACACTATGTAATTAATCAGAGGGTATTTATACACCTCGTGGTGCGTTCTGTTTTTGACTCTGAGCCGAGTTTGCTCCACCGTCTCTATTTATCTGTCCTGGTCGTAAAGCACCTTTTGGGTCCTCCTTTCTTTAGCTGACTTGTAGCGTGTTGGGTATTTCACTTTCTGCATCAGATAAAGACCCTGTTTCAAGTCTCTACAGGCACTTTGCCAAAATTGAGGAACAACGTATCGGAAATAACTTGTGATTGTTCATGTTGTCTTCCTTTTTTCTGTTTCTCTACCCAAAAACATATCACACATAAAATATGTTAAAATATTGGGGCTGCATTAGCTGGAAAAAATAATTTTATATATATATATATATATATACACTCACTGAGCACTTTATTAGGAACATTTTTCCTTTATTACACCTATTTATTAATGTGATTATCTAATCAGCCAATTGCGTGGCAGCAATGCAATGCATACAAACATGTAGATACAAGCCAGGAGCTTCAGATAATGTTCACATCAACCATCAGAATGGGGAAGAAATGTGATCTAAGTGGCTTTGACAGTGAAATGATGTTGGTGGAGAATCCATGCTGTTGCTACGCAATCAAACCATTGTAGGACTCGATGCCAAACTGTCTTAAAGACAGGCGATCTTTGTGTTAAAACATTGTTACAAGACCACTGTAAATCCCTTCCTATCATTGAAAAAGGCTCACTCACATGTTGACTCACTCTCTGCCTGTGTTTGTAGTCCTTAAATTTGGGTTTCAAAATATATAGTTGATAGCCCAACACTCTGTACCAAAACATTGTATAACTGTACAATAATTCAAGCTCATTGGTTGAAAATTGGATCTAATTGCCACAGCCAATGGCGTTTCAACAATTTACAGAGAAGGGGGAGGGATAAACAGTGTTGTGGTTTGAAGGTGTTTGTTGCTGCTATTCCTCTCTTGACCTCTAGAAGTCCGAAATTACCTACTGTACCTTTAAAACGGAACGGAAGAGGGAACGTGGACGTAAGGGTGGCATTCGTCAACGACTAAAGACTCAAACAAACTCCCCCTGCCTAATACCCTGCACATTAACGTGCAGTCCCTGAAAGCGAAGACAGCCAACACCTGCTACCTGCCTGAGTATGGGAGCGCCTGGGTCTTGGCGATCACTGAAACATTTCTCCTAATTTATAAGCATACTGAATAATAATAATACAATATTTTGATAATGTATTTAGATGGGACACCATTTAAAATCAGTGATCGACGATGAAAATGCCCTCTATTGTGGAGCCAAAGGTGTTTTCACTGTCTTCCTCAGAAATATTCAGTTGAAAATACTCGAGAGGCTAGAAAGACTTGTTGTAAAATGTCAACATTTTTGGCCACAAAATCTCAAGTACAGTTTTTTTGCCAAAACATGTGTATTGAAAATGCTACCATTTCGTTATCCATTCATTATCTTAACCCGCTTATCCTGAACAGGGTCGCAGGGGGGCTGGAGCCTATCCCAGCATACATTGGGCGAAAGGCAGGAACACACCCTGGACAGGTCGCCAGTCCATCACAGGACTGGGCACACACACCATTCACTCACACACTCATACCTATGGGCAATTTAGACTCTCCAATCAGCCTAACCTGCATGTCTTTGGACTGTGGGAGGAAACCGGAGTACCCAGAGGAAACCCACGCAGACACAGGGAGAACATGCAAACTCCACACAGAGAGGCCCCGGCCGACGGGGATTCGAACCCAGGACCTCCTTGCTGTGAGGCGGCAGTGCTACCCACTGCACCATCCGTGCCGCCCCCATTTCGTTATGCAGGCAAAAAAAATGCTGTGTTTCTTTTAGAAAGCCTAACAAATGTCATTAGCTAAAATACTAATCAGTCGTTACTTCAATACAATTCCACTAGCCGGTTCAAGATTCAGCTGAAGTATACTGTATTTTTTGCTCACGGATGGGGATCACACCTTTACTGTGAACAGGATTACTGATACTGGTCAGAGAAGTTTGTATGTTCTTCGTTTTCCAGACAGCCAATACAAAACGTAGGTAATAGCAATCATATATACAGGTACTTTTGTAGAAGTACGCAGCAGCAAACCAAACAACAATGATAATTCCGCCACAGAAATTTTAAGTGAACAATGGACTTGATGTTTCTCTGAGTTAACATGTTTTTAGAATTGCATTATTATGAATTTGGTTCGCTGGACTCTTGCAGCAATGGCATCTTAAAAGAGGTAATACAGATACAACCATGAGTTTTAACACTTTCAAACGGTATATCCCGTTACCATAGTGATTGAAAATTGCGCTGTTAAAAATTTAATTTATGCAAAAACACCCACACTGGCCCAGTGAGACTTAAGGGGTTAATGGGAGTCTTCTTGTTTATTAGCTTTTTTGTTCTGTACTTGTATGTCTGGATCAATATAATGGTATAGAACGTCTTTCCTAGCCCAGAGCTGGCAGATGAAAAGGAAAAGTGACAACTGAAATATTGCATAATTTAATTATGAGGTGCAGTATTATTAGCCTAAATGGCAATATTATCAGCAAATCGTAAGTTGAGCATGTTTCACTCTCCGTTATCTTCAAAGCAGCCAATCATCTTTGAATTACTATTTGCTTAAACAGCAGACATTCTGACCACAGGCTGGCGGTTTGACTTCCTGTGCCCCAGTTGTATGCCTTCTGGCTGCAGCTTCCTTGTGCGCTGCATGATAAGTCATGGAGCTTTAGTTGAGTGCTTCTGTGACACTCCCACCGTTTCAATGTGACTGCTAAATATACTGTTAATGTGGTTTTTGCTTAAAAAAAGGCCTCCGTTAAAAAAGAACACTACTGCATTTAATGAGGACAGAAGGTACATTGTGTCTACTACAGCAATTTCAGCTGAAACACTGCCCTAATACAGGTCTCCAGCACTGTAGAAGGAAATAGACAATAATACAAACTAGTATATTATATTATTCTTACTGTTTGAAAAACAGAGTTCACTAAATATGGACTTGCATGTCAGCCTGGGTTCAACTACAGAAAGTTCCAGATCCTGCAGATCCACAATGCAGTGCAATCTAAGACCCACCCCCACCAACCATAGAAAATATTACTCAAATAAAATTTCTGTATCAACGTCCAAAGATGAGCCTGTGATCCACAATTACACTTTCTTTGGCCAGGAAATAGTGTTCTAGTTTTTAAGCCAGTGTCTTTTTGTGGATGATACTGTTTAGAATGATGATAAAACTTAATTCTCAAATGTAAAGGGCTCCACAGCACAGATTTAATTTGAAGTATATTGGAAGAATGAATGGTAAATGGATTTTTACATCTGCTCCTCAAATTATACTAAGTAGTAGACTAAGCACGGCGAATATATGCCTTATAATTATGTTGTTTCTCAAAGTATGGTTAGTAAAGTAAATACTTTCAAGGATATGCTTACCTAAGTACTAATTATCACACATTCAAATAAAATAATACAGAGAAAGTAAATCTAAAATTACGTGAGGCTTTAAGTCATGAAAAGCCCACCCTTTGAATAGATAGATCACCTCGACGCTCTCTTTTTAATTATCTCATACTAAGGTAGAATGGAGCTGTGTTGCTTACTGTAGCAATTAAAACCGTTGCCTTGCCATTTCAAAGAAAAAAGAGCGCAAACCCTGTATATAAAAAAAAAAAATTCTTAAAAAGTGCAGTATAAACTATGGACTTCAAGCCGCAGAAAAAACTGCGCTGTTCGCGATTCGTTTCGTCGACAGATTTCATCAGGCTGAAAAGGTTTTTTTTTTAATTTATTTTTTACAAGGTTAGCTCTCTTTTCCCTTTTTTACACTTTCCTGCGGCTGAAGCATCACTCACTGTGATTTTATGTAATCTTTCCATTTGCCTTAGTTTTATATTGGATACTCACGTTTCTCTTGCGTCGAAGATTTCCAACAGTTACACACGAAACGAATGCGTTGATCTATTCAAGTGTATGGCAGATAGAGCACTCTCTCTATTGGTCGATAATTAAGCTTGTTAGACATATTATCCAATAAAAACCATTTGTCAAAGACGAAGGCGTATCGTATCTTTTTCTATTGTTGGTCATAAGAAACAAGTGGAAATATTGGGGAAGTGGGATTTTAGCGGTGCAAATTGGGAAATGTTTAAATATATATATATATGCGAGATAGAAATGGATACATATAGGCTTAGAAGATATTGAGGAGATTGATAAAAACTTTAAAACAACTAGAAGCTGCTCATCAGTCAGTTTCTAAAAGTAAAGGTAGAATGAAGAGAAAGGTGGTTCCCTGGTGGACAGATGAGTGTGATAATGTAGTGAAAGAAAGATCTAAAGCTCTCGGGATATTATGATTATCATGCTTCATCTACTTTGGAAGAAATGAAGAGGGCAATAGTAAGACCTGGACTAACATCTCCTGGGAAGGATGAAAACTGCTATGTAATGCTAAAGCATTGAGGTGTTTTACCATCTATGATGTTGCCAGGTTTTTATAATGAGTGAGAAGCGGGAATATTACCAACTGGTATAGGCCAATAGCCCTGACATCACATACAGGAAAGATAATGGAAAGGATGATTACAGAAAGATTAGCATTTTACATGTAAAGCAGAGGACTATCTATCTCGTGGATTTAGGAGGGGTAGAGGAACCATGGACCCTGTTATGTGTCTGGAAACAGAGATTTAAAAAAGCTCAAGTTAATAAAGAATTTGTAATGGCAGAAAAGGCATATGATATCGTTTGGAAGGAATCAGATGAAATATGATAGGAAAAGCAGGTAGAAAATATAATTGGATTAAAGACTTGATTTGTCAGAATTGGGACAGCGTTATCAGGAAGATGAGCAGTGAGCACTTTATTAGGTATTTATTAGACTTATTTTTTAGACTTCTACTGCTGTAGCCTGACCACTGCTTTGTGTGGTCAGATATACTCTTCTGTGGTTATTTGGACTTCCTGTCAGCTTTGACCAGTCTGGCCATCCTCTGACGTCTCTCATTAACAAGGCGTTTCTGTCTGCAGAACTGCTGCTCACTGGATTTTTTTTTGCACTATTCTTTGCACTCTAGAGACTAGTGTGCGTGAAAATCCCAGGAGATCAGCAGGTTCTGAGATACTCAAACCACCCTGTCTGCCACCAACAACAATTCCACAGTCAAAGTCACTTAGATCAAATCTTTTCCCATTACATTACATTACATTATTGGCATTTGGCAGATGCTCTTATCCAGAGCGACGTACAGTTGATTAGACTAAGCAGGAGACAATCCCACCCTGGAGCAATGCAGGGTTAAAGGACTTGCTCAAGGGCTCAATGGCTGTGGGGATCTTATTGTGGCTACACCGGGATTAGAACGACTGACCTTGCGTGTCCCAGTCATTTACCATGACCAGTACGGTACACGCTGCCCCACATTCCCCATTCAGATGGTTGATACGAACATTAGCTGAAGCGCCTGATCCATATCTACATGATTGTATGCATTGCACTGCTGCCACACAATTGGCTAATTAGATAATCGCAAGTATAAGTAGGTGTAATAAAGTAAAAACATTTCCTAATAAAGAGTGTAGGTTACAAATATTGTATAAAACATTTGTCCCAGTATATACTGATGGATCCAAGGATCCTATCAGAGGGAGCACAGGTTTTGCTTGTTGCATACCTTACAAGTCTCTGAAGAACATCTGATCATTTGTCCATATACACAGTCAAGATGATGGCAATTGCAACAGCATTGTACAGTGGATAGAAGAGTTACAAATTAACAAGGTTATTTTTTGTACAGATTTGCATTCTGCATTAATGTCATTGCAGTCATTTGCATCTCACAGTAGGCAGGATATAGTTAATGAGATATGAAACTGTACAGATTAAAAAATATGAATATCAATGAATATGAATGAATATTTTGATCATATTTATGTGGAGGGATAAAGGACAATGAATGCATTAGCAAAAGGGATTCTATTCCATTGGGCAGAAACTGGGCTGATCAAAATAATTTAGTATCCAGTGATTTTATTTTCGTGTTTGTGTGTTTGTTTGGTTAAGGGGGTAGATAACTCTGGTCCACACTCTAACAGAGTGGGTGGCAGTAATGCACCTGAACGCTAGTTGCCACCCACCATACAATGGGAAAAAGAAGAATATCGTCATGCAAGCTAGCAAACATGTTGGTGTCAGGGTTTTCCTTCTCAATTTCCAGGCATTACCATTTTTCTGGCTCACGCGTGCAGATTGCTGCCTTGGTTAATTTGTATGCAGTGTAATTACCAAACCAATGATCTGTTATTGGTAGGCGGGCTCTACTCTATTTAAGAGTCATTGTCCCTCTGTTCTGTGCTTAACTGTTACATTGTGTTTCAGACACTGAGCTGGGTAGGGGTAGCCAGTTTTTTCATTTGATATTTAAGGGTGTGTTACCCCGTATCCGGGTAACCGCATCAGTTCTTCTTTAGTATTTTCTTTCATCTATTAAGTCAGAATAGACTTCTACCAGGTTATCGGTACTATTTTAGTTGGCGTTTCTGTCCTATTTTCCGTTTTGGTAAATGGTAAATGGTAAATGGTAAATGGTAAATGGCAGGCATTTATATAGCGCCTTTATCCAAAGCGCTGTACAATTGATGCTTCTCCATTCACCCATTCATACACACACTCACACACCAACGGCGATTGGCTGCCATGCAAGGCCCCGACCAGCTTGTCAGGAGCATTTGGGGGTTAGGTGGGGGGCAGGGGATCGAACCGGCAACCCTCCGACTGCCAGACGACTGCTCTTACTGCCGGAGCCAATGAGACGACTGCTCTTACTGCCTGAGCCATGTTTTCCCCTTTCTCCTCTAGTGGTTCCCCTCGATTATATTGGGGAGAACCCTCAATTATATTAGTGGTTATCACACACACGTTCTGTGGGTAACTTGAAGATTCCCTTTTTGGTCGCGTCTGGTCCTCCGTCCCCACTCCCTTGCAGTTGGTGAGTAAATAATGCTCGAAATAAGTTACGTTAACCTTAGCCTTTGTGTACAGGGTTGTGTTCATTACAGATAGTCGTCGACTTACGACCGTAATTGGTTCCGACCGACCGGTCATACGTGGAACTGGTCGTAAGTCGGCCTATGTCATAATTACCTTACATATATTATACTGTGTCATGATATTATAATCATCTTTAAGTCATATTTTATCAATATTGTTTTCACGGTCGCGGTCGTAAAGGCGAACGGTCGTAAGTTGCATAGGTCGTAAGTCGACGACTACCTGTATTTGAAAATGCGATTAGATATTCAGTACATTATACAGTATGTGTTTTATTACTCATTGTAGCAGAGTCAAAACTGTGTTAAAAGTTATTCTTAGCTGACTAATGCATTACATTTTACTCCAAAGCGACATAATGAACTCTGTGAATGCGTAGACATTGAAACGCCATTGGCTGTGGCAATTGGAACCGATTTTCAACCAATCAGCTTAAATTATTGTACAGCTATACAATGTTTTGGTATAGAGTGCCAGCCCGTCAACTGTATATTTTGAAACCTGAATATAAACACAGTGAGTCAACATGTCAGTGAGCTTTTTTCAATGATAGGAAGGGATTTACAATCGTCTTGTAACTATGTTTTAACACAAGAATCTTGCCTATTGTACCTAAGTCTGGTTTTGTTTATTGTACTCAGTAAGGGCTGTCTTCATGCCACCCTTCCAAAGAGTTTGTGGGTATGGAGGTGGTATTTTTTGGTTCTTTTTGCAACTTGGTGACCCCAAGATGCAATGACCAATCTCTGCAATTCTTGAACTGGGATCCTAGGGTCAATCTTCCTCACCATCTGTGGGGACGATGTGCACTCTGTGGCAAGTGTTTTGAAAGTTCTTTGGCTTTTCCCATAGTGATGGATGACAAAGGGATTTTGCATGCTTGTTACCTCGTTTTTATCCTTGTGATGGAATGACAAAATATGGTTCCTTTAAACTGAGACTAACTAAATGTAAATGTAATATAAAATGTTATTGCATATTTAACTTTGACCGTATACAATAATTGTTATGGGTGCTAGTGATATGACGCGTGATTTTCAGAAAAGTTATGCAACAAAACTACAATACATAACCATGCGGTGTGGAAATATGAAACATCAGTTGTGTAATGTCTTGTTGGATGAGTAAAAACTGTCTTGCAAATGTAGCGTTGCAAAAAAACAAAGTCAATCCATACATGTTGGTGGGTAAGTCAGTGAGTAGGTCCAAATAAAGAGAAACAGGTGTGGCAAACTGAGCAGCCATTTTATGAACTGCCAGCCACACCCACAAGTGTAGCTCATTAAGCTGACAATACCCTTCTGTGCTCTTCCTAGTGAGCGAACCTCAATGACCACAATAATAATACTATGATTTCATCTGTTTCATGGTAATATTGCTATTGCTGCTATTCTTCTTATTATTCTTAATAATATTATTTGTCTTATTATTTTTAGTGTTATTATTATAATATATACTTAATATCCAGCACTTGTCCCCCTTTTGCTAGTGTCATGACTATTGTTATTCTTGTTTTTGTTATTAGTACTATCAGAAAGATTATATGACTATTATTTTATAACTGTTGTATGCATGTATGTATGTGTATATTTTAGCAAAAATAAGACCATTCCTTTCTGGTTCCAAATTACCGACACAAAGAGAAGAGCAAAGACAAAAGTCCATATTAAGCCCCGATAAAACGTAGCAAAACCTATTTAAATAGAAACTGTGGTGTGTTGAACATCCTGTTGCTAACTGTGGGCAGCTCAGCTAACATAGTATGGTTTGCACCTATAGCATCTGAGAAGTGGTTCTCTGGGCTATAAAGCAGAGGCCTACATCATTACTGATTTGGGCTACACCCCCTACACACCCACCAAACAGGAGCAAACATTCCCCTCAAAAAGTATTGGAACAGCAAGGTCAATTTCTTTGTTTTTGCTATACACTGAAGACAAGAGTTTGAGGTCAAAAGATGTACATGAGATAACAGCTCCGAATTTGAGCTTTTCTTATCTGTTATTTTTATCTAGATTTGTAAAACAAAAGGTGATATTTTCTAAGTTGTATCAGACCACCCAGTTTTTAACTGAGCAAAAGTATTGGAACATGTGACTGACAGGCGTTTCTTGTTGCCCAGATGTATCCTGTTAAATTGATTGGTTAAACAATAAATAGTTCTGAATGTCTACTCTTGATTTTAGCCTTGGGGTTTTGCCTGGGAAGACTGCATTTGTGTGAGAAAAGATAGACCAATATGAGGAACCGAGAGCTGTCTTTGGGAGCTGTCTCAGGTCGACCAAGGAAAACAACAGCAGTTGGTAACAGAAACATGGTGAGAGCTGTGAAGAAAAACCGCAAAACATCAGTCAGTGGCATCACAAACAATCTGCACAGGGCAGGGGTGAAGGTATCTCAATCAACTGTTCGAAGAAGACTTATAGAGCAGCAATATAGAGGCTCTACTACAAGATGCAAACCACTCCTCAGTAGTAAAATTTGCAAAGAAGTACAATGATGAGCCATAAAAGTTCTGTAACAAAGTTTTCTGTACTGATGAGACCTCTACTAAAGTGATGGAAAACAAGGGATCTGCTCATGATCCAAAACATACAAGCTCATCTATGAACCACGGCGGAGGAAGTGTCATGGCTTGGGCTTGCATGGCTGATCCATGGGCTCACTAATCTTTATTGATGATGTAACTCATGATGGTAACAGCAGAATTTATGAGTCTACAAAAACATTCTGTCTGCCAACTTAGGGAGAATTGCGTCCAAACTAATTGGGAGGAACTCATTGAGCAAGACAATAACTTGATGCTTGATGCAGTTATTGCAAGCAAGGGATATGCTTCCAAATATAAAGTTTTATTTACTTTCATTTACTTATTCTCTGTTCTAATATTTTTGCTCACATAAAAAGTGAGTAGTTGGATACCAAAGGTGCTATGTTCTAAGTAGTGTAACACAGTTAGGTGTAAATACCAGGAAATAAAAAATGAAAAAAACTCTTCTCTCATGTTCATCTTTTTATCGTCTATTGCAAAAACAAAGGAATTGGCCTTGCTGTTTTTACTTTTTCACTGTACCTCAGAGCCTGTTGCACACCGTTGGGAGGAAACATATCGTTCAACACAGAAACTGTAGCAAAGCGTTTTCCGATTGATCGCACCCCAGGCAAACAGAAGGGTGGTGCGGCACAGAGGAACTCTGACGGTGTTTCGGTCAATGACCAACCTAGCCAGAGCAGAGGCATAAATTGGTGACAGATCTGGAGTCACACATGCTTTTGCCTCAGAAATGGACCTTCCAGGCTTTTGTTCCATGGACTGTTAACAAAAGTGGCTGTGATTTTTGAGTTATTTTGTGGGCTCTTCTTACAGGGTTCAGAGAAGCAGTTACCTATTATTGAAACCATCAGAGGCACTGAAGCCATATTAGCTTGTTAGATGCAAGGTGCTTTGTCTTTTTCATTAAAATACACAACTAATACTTCTTGTGATTTTTTTTTTTCCCATCTGTCAGAAGGGGTCAATAATGGTCTTTGTATCACGATGCAAAGACAGAAAGATCTATAAGGTGCACTTCTATCCGCAACAAAGTTGGGCCCTAGAACATGAAAAGTGTAATTATATTATGGCCAGTGAGCTTACACAACGGATGTAGGCTAATGCCTGCTGTCATTACACTACCGTTTTGTGCTGTAAAATCAGGGCTCATCATTGTTGGTTTTAATCAATTTCCCCCAAGAAATTCCCAGATTTCCCCAGATTTCAAACCGACTTATTGTTTCTCCACCGTTGAACTGTTTTTGGAATGAAAATGTTTTATGGATTTTTCTTGAGTGTTCCGATTGGTCCGTGTGTGCATATGAGGCCGCTGTGCAAGTAAGTGGAGTTCTTAGTTGTTGTGTGAAAAGCCGGTCGTACAAGGGAGTTAATGTCATTTTCTTTGGGTGTAATAAAGGAAGCAAATGGCGAAGGACCAGTTGGGTGTTATATAATTAGCAGCTTTGGCCCTGGAATCGAAAAGGAATAGCAGTTTGGTTCCCCTATTTCTCACAACTATTGTTTGAAGACAGAAGCAGGAAAAAGTGAAGTGAAAAGAATACCAATTTTAGCCTAATTCATGTAATCTGTTGTAGTTGTAAAATGCATAGAAGTTGAGTTCCTTGCTTGTTTTGTCAGCACACATGCTATAAAATAAATAAGAAAAATAAGAAAACGCTTCACCTCAGATTAGTGTGCTTCTGACCGCATGTAATCAAAAAGTTGACCTCAGGACAGTCACACAAAATGGTGATTCAATTTTGGAGGTTGTGCCTTTTGTTTTGGAGAAATGAAAAGTGTGATAACTCATGCACGTAAGCTTATGCTCACGCACAACTTACCCGCTCTCCCCTAATGTAGAGATACTGAGATACAATGAGTGGAAATTCTTACAGAAATCCATGGGTTTTAGACACACAAATGACACTCGGTCTTTAAGGCACTGTTTTTAATGCACAAGTGTGAGAATAGAGACCATAACCTCATCAGAATCCCGCAGTGAAAGCATTCTGCCCACATCTGCTATTTTCTGCTGCATCCAAATGAAAAGGAGGGAGGTGGTGAGACTGATGGATAGCTGAGACGCTGCAGTGAAAACAATAGCGTGTGTATGTGTGTGTGAGAGAGAGGGTGTGTGTGTGTCTCCTCTCCCACTCCAACGCCCTTAAACTAAGCCTCTCTTCTTGATGATGTGCTCCATGGCGGCCTTCTCAGATGTGTCCAGGGGGATCTTATACTTGGCCAGGATCTTCAGGATGGGCCTGAGCCTCAGCCACCACTGGACCGTGGGGATGCGGTGCCTTGGGAAGGGGAGAAGACCGCAGAGATCACGCTGTGATCGAGGTCACAGTCGGACCGCAACTCAGCCTGCTCCAGTCATCAGATCAACATGCTGTTATTATTACAGTATGCAGTTAGGGTTCCTACACGTACCCGTGTCTCCACCAGCAGGTGTTAATAGAGTACCATCAGACCCAATTCACCCAGCTGTTGGATAGATTGGTGCTCAACAGCCAGGGTAGTCGCATATGAGTAATTGTATATTGGGTAACTTCAAAAACATTTGTATCAGTTTTGTCCAGTTATTTGTTCATTAACTGTGCAAAAGAGCTCTGACTGCTACAGCACTTGCTGTTCTTCAGCTTAGGAAATGGTCATTTTACCCAGGAAATTGTATTTTTCAGGGTCCCACTGCCACAAATTCAAAGAGCCATACAAACTCTATGGCAGGCTGAATCTAAGTGATGCTGATTCTACACAGTAATATTCACTTTACTAGTGAGGGATCAGGGAGGCAGGAGGGTCTTACTCAAAGTCGGTCATTTTCTTCAGCTCCTCGAGGGGCTGGAACATCAGCGATCTCTTCTTCATGCCCAGAACGCACGCCGAGTCCGGCGTGTTGGCGAAAATGCGTCCTACAACAGGGAGAACGCGTGAGCAACACCAGCAGTACGAGGCCGACAGCTGGAACATCGCTGTCTGGACACAGATCCAGATCCTTCCCTTACATCCTGCCACCTCAGCTACCCTCACCGTGAAGGCGGATATGTATTTATCGTCACTGGCTGAAATCTAGTGGAATACGGTCACACCGGTGTTACAGGGGTCCCTGAAGCGTATGGTCACACCGCTGTGATAGGAACACAAGATTAGAACGTCTGTTTATGAATGACGCGGCAATTAAACCTCTTTCTTTCTAACGCCCTTTCCTGAATGGCGGCAGCCCGTGTAGCATCAAAAAAATGTCTTTATTTATTAAAATTTATCTTGAAACCCTGTGCATCAAGTCGCTTCACGCATCAACCTGCACCACTGCTCGCCCTGTTCTAGCTGTTGTGACGATGCGTTAGATTAGATTAGACATAGATTATTTAGCAAAGTGCGTGCAGAAGACTTCCCCTATTTAAATCAGCGCGATGACCACAAAATAAAAAAAAGTCAATGACAATATTATTTTAGGTGACGCGTGTTTAGCACACTGCACTGTCACCAGGGATGAAGGAACACAGAAATCCGCAACGTACCAGACTATCGAGTTAACTAGCTAATGTTAAACTGTCAAAGCTGCCACAATGAGTAAACTCTGGACTGACATAGAGCAGAATATAAACGCTCTAATAATGATTGCAATTTACAATGTATCACATCATCAGCGAAGTCATCAGTGGTCAAAATACCGGAATAAACACTCTGCAAAGGTTTGAAAATAATCTGACAACGTTGCCATCTTGTTCTTCTGGCCCAAACCAAAAAATGAAATGTTATCATAGATATGTTTCACTTCCTGCCCAACATAACCCCTACCAGATTCCGATCAGATTTCTAGGGAGATTGTCCCAAACTAGTGAGTAATCTTAGTCACTTTAACATCTTTGAATTGACCAGATGACATTTTATGGTTGCGATTTTATGCATATGTATTATTTTATGCAGCCTATTATATATTTGGTATTGGCCTAAATTGATGAATAAAAGAGATAAAGTGCTTTGTTCTTTTTTGTGTGTGTCTATGTGCGACTGTATGCAAGGCTCAAGCTGAGGTAGGCTAATAATTCGTTTTGTGCAGCCTACTGCCAAATCTCTCTGGCGGACAGCCTGCTTGTGAAATTAACAGTGCTGCTGACAAAGGATAACTGTCGGCAATTGATAAACAATGCACAAAATAAAATAATGTATGATTTGCATAGATGCTATGACATGATACTGGTTAAGTAGTTATATCCTTACAGGTTCTCCCAACAGTCTCTGGACCTGCACAAGAGAGAAGTGAGGAAAAGAGGAACTAATCTAAGGTGGAAGAATCAGGGAGAGACTGGTCCATCACAAAACAGCGTTAATTATGTTCATCACCGGTGTACAATTTGATCCAATTACTTGTGCTCGGAAAAAAGTCAATAATCGTTACGTGTCAGAATTCTAATCTCTTGAGCTACGAGATGCATGCTCACCATGTCTGTAGCACTCCTTCAGTTTATCAGTGAGCCAGAGGACAGATTTGGCTCCCATTTTCGTGCCAAAATTCCTATCGAAAGGAGTTGGGGTTCCACCCTATAGAGAAAAAGAGAGGCCAGATTTATGGGAATGCCTGTCGCAGGCCGAGAATGTAAAATTAATTCAGCTGCTAAAACTGCTGAAATTGGAATCAGTTTTTCAAAGGCCAACATGCAGTGTGAATATAGTATCACACATACCTGCTGCATGTGTCCCAAAACGTTCTTGCGGCAATCAAAGACGCCCTTCCCCTCCTCAGAGTAGAGGTTGTAGATGAAGTCGGTAGTGTAGTTGGGATTGCATTTCTCATTCCTGCAACACAGGAGTGTAAAATCAGGCCAAATAAATAAACAAAAGCACACAGAATGGG
>NC_083773.1:43736773-43814273 GCF_963514075.1 Conger conger
AGACAGATAACTGAGATGGAATGTGTGTGGAATTAGCTTTAGCCTGTTAGCGCTGCATACTTGTCCACCATCTTTTTGCGCTGAAGGATGTGGTTGACTTCCGCTGCGGTTGCTGGACCTTGAAGTTTCTGCCCATTAAGCATCTCCTTTTCCAGTTCCTCGATGGTCTGAGGAGGGGAGAGACAGAAGCTCGTTCAATCACTTTCAAAATAATAATCTCCCTCCAGTCAACGGCAATTTCTTCCCCAGCCACATCTCAATCAAGCTCAAACCTCCATATAGTCGGCAGATCAGTCTTCCTCAGGTACACAGAGATTTTGAACAGTGTCCCCTTGTCCCTCAGAACAGGTACCATGCTATCGTGCTTCGAGCACTCTTACAAATTACCGCTGACTGCAACTAGGGCATCTTCCCATTGATTCATCTTTACCCCTGGTTTAATGGCCCTGACATTCCTTTCCTGGATAGACCTTTTCATCTTTTTTACTCCTTCTTTTATCCCTCCTTTCTGCACCACAGGGGACAGGCTGTAAAACAGACTCAGAGCTTTAAACCTAAAAAAATCTTAGATTAATTATTTGAACACTGCATTTAATGGTTTCAAACGTCCCCCCTGTATAATAAAAACTAACCGGAAGAACAGATACTGAAGTTCACTCCAGCAGTGCAGTAGGGTGTAATAACAGAATCTGTAGGTTACAGAGTCACCTGCTAATAAAAAATGCTTATAACAGGAACCACATGAGAGATTTATTCATTCATTTTCAGATGTTTTTTAGTCAAGGTTGCTTTAATGGTGGTTGACCTGTGAAATAAGAGGTTACAGTGGACAAACTGACTCACCTCATGATAACCGCAGAAAAGCAATAATGACAAAATAATAAATATACTGTATATAAAACAAACAAAACCTGAGTCATGTACATAATTGTTTTGGATTCAAATACTTTTCAGAGCATGATTGATCTTGCCTGGTTGAACAGAGCCAACAAAGAGGACCAGAAGGTGGGTTTTGCAGTTTTTGAGAGCATTTCATAACATTATTGGCATTTGGCAGACACTCTTATCCAGAGCGACGTACAATTGATTAGATTAAGCAGGAGACAATCCTCCCCTGAAGCAATGCAGGGTTAAGGGCCTTGCTGAAGGGCCCAACGGCTGTGCGGATCTTATTTTGGCTACACCGGGCTTAGAACTATCAACCTTGCCTGTCCCAGTCATTTACCTTAACCGCTACGCTACAGGCCGCCCATCCATAGGTTCCAATACACCAGAAAAGCTCAGTAAAGTGTAGAAAACTACTTGAATCTAAAACAATGACGTATTTGACCAAGGTCTGATATAAAATAAACAACATTAAAAATAGCAACAAAAAGAAGTAGCAACAATGCTAAGAATAAGATGGTAGTAATACGCAGTATCTCCACGTCGGGACAGCCACGGTTCCACGGCGCCTCACCTTGCCGGTTTTGGCGAAGGCCTCGGCGATCTTGCGGTTGCGGCCGCCGTAGCAGGTGGTGATGAGGTCAGCGACGCCGCAGCTCTCCAGGAAGGTTGTCGGGGAGACGGGGCCGGCGGTGCAGAAGACCCGGGCGAAGGCGATCATCTCCATCAGGCCCAGCCGGATCACCGCCGCCTTGGTGTTATCGCCGAACCCCAGCCCGTCGCAGAACCCCGCCCCCACCGCCACGATGTTCTGCGGGGCAGAGCAGCGAGCGTTAGCACGTTAGCAACCCTGCCCCCACCGCCATGATGTTCTGAGGGGCAGAGCAGCAAGTGTTAGCACGTTAACAACCTCGCCCCCACCACCACGATGTTCTGCAGGGCAGAGCAGCGAGCGTTAGCACGTTAGCGACCTCGCCCCCACCGCCACCACATTCTGAGGGACAGAGCAGCGAGCGTTAGCACGTTAGCAACCTCGCCCCCACCGGCACGATGTTCTGAGGGACAGAGCAGCGAGCGTTAGCACGTTAGCAACCTCGCCCCCACCGCCATGATGTTCTGAGGGACAGAGCAGCGAGCGTTAGCACGTTAGCAACCTCGCCCCCACCGGCACGATGTTCTGAGGGACAGAGCAGCGAGCGTTAGCACGTTAGCAACCTCGCCCCCACCGCCATGATGTTCTGCAGGGCAGAGCAGCGAGCGTTAGCACGTTAACAACCTCGCCCCCACCGCCATGATGTTCTGAGGGACAGAGCAGCGAGCGTTAGCACGTTAGCAACCTCGCCCCCACCAGCACGATGTTCTGCGGGGCAGAGCATCACCGCAGCCTTGGTGTTATTGCCGAAACTGAGCCCTTCAGGTGTGTCCGTCAGGTGTGCCTCCCACAGCACCCCGCACCCACGTTCTGCGGGAGGCACACCCAAACTTACACCGAGAACCCAGCCTCGACACAGAGAAATGCTGCGTCTTCCCTGTGACTCTCCATGTAGCCTGTGACCCTCATTCATAGTCAAGTGTGAAGCAGTAGTGTGGTTCAGATGTGGGTAAAATGGATCGTTTTTGGATTCAAATGATTTTTGATTGACCTTGCCTGGTGCAATAGAGCCAATAAAGAGGACCAGAAGGCAGGTTTGCACTTTTTGAAAGTATTTCATAGGTTCCAATACACCAGACAAGCTCAGTAAAGTGCAGAAAAGAATTTGAATCAATCAATACAAATTGATTGTATGTAAAGAATATTGTGTAAGAAGAGCCTTCACTAAATGCCCGAATATCTTAGGAAAGTAAATATGATCTTTGCTGTTAGACGGAGGATGATTCTGCCGTCCTGGCTTTGGTCAGATATCTGACGGATGCCAGGGGATAAAATATTTTCCTATAAACAAGCCTCCTTCACACCGCTAATGGAATCCAGCCCCGGCACAATGAGCTCTTTCACGTTTGCTCATTGTGGATTACCAACTCTGAAAATGAGATTTTTTCGGGCAAATGAGCCCTTTTATCCAAAGTCCACACTCATTTCTGTCATCAAAGCCACTGAGTATATTTAATTTACCGGGCCATTTGCTCACTGCAGGGTCACTGGAGCGTTCATGCGCATCGCCCAGGTGGATTCACGGCACTGAGACCGTGCGAACACAGTAACTCCCCAATTACTAACACAGGGAACTTTGAACACTTTGAACACGTTTGGTCTCGTTTAATGCCTTTTGATTCATTACATTATGCTACATTACGCTATATTTAATTACATTACACTACATTATATTACATTCATTTAGCTGACGGTTTTATCCAGAGTGACTTATCGGAGATCATAAGTGCATTCACCCAAATGAGCAGTGGAGCCAGACCTGACTACCCAGCGTATAAAGACGCAGATCACTGAACCACCAATGAAAGCTGACGATGCTAAAACATTCAACTATAATACCATGTCTCTGACCACTGTACTACACTCTACAGGCCACACACTGTACTACAGGAGAGTCAGTGACTGTTTTACACCCTACAGGTCACACACAGTACTACAGGAGAGTCAGTGACTGTTTTACACCCTACAGGTCACACACAGTACTACAGGAGAGACTGCGACTATTCTACATCCTACAGGCCACACACTGTACTACAGGAGAGCCAGTGACTATTTTACATCCTACAGGCCACACACAGTACTACAGGAGAGCCAGTGACTATTTTACATCCTACAGGCCACACACAGTACTACAGGAGTGATTATTTTACACACTACAGAATACAGGTTGTTATTTGAAACCCTGGCTGTCTTAAATCCACCAAGAACAATCATACTTCCCTGCTGCAGTGTCTTCAGGACATATCTAGCTATATGAATGGACAGTATGTGAAAAATGTTGTGAAATCATGCTGGACAGACACTTCTGCTCAAGACACAAGAACACAGAACCTGATAAAGCACAGAAACACACACAACCTCAGTGGATTATGTGTACAAATCTAATGTTAGCTGTTCTAGTGACTGTGGCTAAGTGTATGTGCTGAAATTCCTGAATGAGAGAGTTAAATATTTGCACACCGTGCTGTCCCCACCTTCAGAGCCCCGCAGATCTCCACCACGTCGGCCTCGGCCACCACCGACACGCGGAAGTTTTTGGTCTGCATCAGTTCCTTCAGCATCGGACCGTGCTCCGCGCTCTTACAGCCTGCAGGAGGGAGGGGGCAACCACACAGGGGATCTACAACCTCACAGGGGATCTATAACCTCACAGGGGATCTATAACCTCACAGGGGATCTATAACCTCACAGGGATCTATAACCTCACAGGGGATCTATAACCTCACAGGGGATCTATAACCACACAGGGATCTATAACCTCACAGGGATCTATAACCACATAGGGGATCTATAGCCACACAGGGATCTATAAACACACAGGGGATCTATAACCACACAGGGGATCTTTAACCTCACAGGGGATCTATAACCACACAGGGGATCGATAACCTCACAGGGGATCTACAACATACAGGGATCTTTAACCACACAGGGGATCGATAACCTCACAGGGGATTTACAACCACACAGGGGATTTACAACATACAGGGATCTTTAACCACACAGGGGATCTACAACATACAGGGATCTTTAACCACACAGGGGATCTACAACATACAGGGATCTATAACCACACAGGGGATCTACAACATACAGGGATCTTTAACCACACAGGGGATCTATAACCTTATAGGGGAGTTTTAACCTTACAGGAGATGTACAACCATACAGGGGATCTACAATCATACAGATCTACAGCGTAACAGGGGATATACAGCCTTACAGGGATCTATAACTGTACAGAGGATCTACAACCTTACATATCTATAGTCTCACAGTTCTATAACCTTTTAGGGGATCTATAGCCTAAATTGCTGCTGCTCACAATTCTTTGCAAACTCAAGAGACTAGTTGTGTGTGAAAATCCCTGGAGAACACCAGTTTCTCAGATGCTCAAACCACCCTGTCTGCCACCAACAATCGTTCCATGGTCAAAGTCACTTAGATCACATTTTTCCCACATTCTGATGGTTGATGTGAACATTAACTGAAAAATGTTCCTACTAAAGTGCTTGGTGAATGTGTGTATATATATATATATATATATATATATATATATATATACACTACCAGTCAAAAGTTTTAGAACACCCCAATTTTTCCAGTTTTTTATTGAAATTCAAGCCGTTCAAGTCCAATGAATAGCTTGAAATGGTACAAAGGTAAGTAGTGAACTGCTAGAGGTTAAAAAAAAAAAGGTACGGTTACCCAAAACTGAAAAATAATATACATTTCAGAATTATACAAAAAGGCCTTTTTCAGGGAACAAGAAATGGGTTAACAACTTAAAGCTGTTCTGCAGCAATGGAGGTTGATCAAGCCTTGAAAGTTGGTGCTACCAATTCCTACAGGTGTTTCAACTTTTCTTGATTACTTAACAACACCCTCTGTCTGCATAAAAGTAGTGTTGGAACACACTATGGTACCATACCCTTGTGAGCATCATTTGAACAGTATTGTACTGCAGAAAGTAGTGTGTTACTATAAAAATGGCGAGAAAAAGGCAATTAACAATGGAAGAAAGACAGACCATCATGACACTTAAAAATGTAGGGCTTTCCTACAGAGAAATTGCGAAGAAAGTCAAGGTGTCAGTGAGTACAGTTTCCTTCACCATCAAAAGGCACTCAGAAACTGGGAGAAACTCTGACAGGAAGAGTTTCTGAGAGTCAACAGCTTGCGTAATAGGCGGCTCACAGGACAACAGCTTCAAGCACAGCTTAATAGTGGTCGTAGTAAGCAAGTCTCAGTTTCAACTGTGAAGAGAAGACATCGACTTGCAGGTTTGAACGGTCGAGTTGCAGCAAGAAAGCCATTGCTAAGACGTCAGAATAAGAAGAGGCTTGCCTGGGCCATGAAACACCGCCAATGGACTACTGAAGACTGGAAGAAGGTGTTATGGACAGTTTGAAATCTTCGGTTCATCACGCAGGATTTTTGTACGCCGTCGAGTAGGCGAAAGGATGGTTCCTCAGTGTGTGACATCAACTGTCAAACATGGAGGAGGAAGCGTGATGGTCTGGGGCTGTTTTTCTGGATCCAGGGTCAGTGACTTGTACAGAGTGAGAGGCACCCTGAACCAAAACGGTTACCACGGCATTCTGCAGCGCCATGCAGTACCCTCTGGTATGCGCCTAGTTGGTCAGGGGTTCATCCTACAGCAAGATAATGACCCAAAACATACGTCCAAGCTATGCCAGAACTACCTCAGGAAAAAGGAACAAGATGGTAAGCTTGAAAACATGGAGTGGCCAGCACAGTCTCCAGACTTAAACCCCATCGAGCTGGTTTGGGATGAAGAGTGAAAGCAAAGCAACCTACAAGTGCCACACATTTATGGGAACTTCTGCAACAGAGTTGGGAAGAACTTTCTACAGAATATTTGATTTCCATTGTAGAAAGAATGCCACAAGTGTGTTCAGCTGTTATATCTGCCAAAGGTGGCTACTTTGATGAGTCAAAAGTTTAGAATACATTTTGGTTTATAAATTGATTCCATGATTTATTTTTTAACCTCAATAGTTTATTTGTTCTATGCTTTAATTTCAGAGTACAATGAGTATAAAAAAACTGGAAAAATTGGGGTGTTCTAAAACTTTTGACCGGTAGTGTATATATATATATATATATATATATATATATATATATATATATATATATATACACATACATCATTGAAATACATTTGCAGTAAAATTGGTATAAGAATATGATGTTTTATCTTGTTAATTAATAACCTTGCCTTCATCTATAGTTTCTCTTAATGCCAGGGGGTTAAGACAGAATTGTAAATGTAAAGCCTTGTTTTTATTTGCTGAACAACTTAAAACTGATATTTGTTATCTGCTGATATCAACATTTGGAGATCACAATGGGGTAACAATATTAGGTTCTTATGGCCCTGAGCACTCTGCTGGAGTCACTACAGTTAAGAATAGGATTAGATTTAATAATATTACTATCATTACTGCTAACATATATGGATATAGTACTAAACCTGAGAATGATAATTTACTTGAATCCTTGGAAATTAGAATTCTCTTTTGGCTTTCCAAATACCCTAATTATTTTATTTTTTAATATAACTTTAGATAATGAAATTGATAGATGGCCTCTAGGGCAGCCCTCCTCTTTTAACACAAGCTTGAAGATCTTTATGGGAACGTTTAATCTTGTTTACATGAGGAGAGAAATTTCCTAATGACAGATCATTCACAGACAGAGCAGGAACCTTGCATCGATTTCTGGCTAATATCCAACTCCATCAATAAAGATAATATTACTATTAATATCCTGACTACACCCCTTACTGACCATAGGCCAATTAATAATAACATCCAATTATTTGTACCTGATAACACGGTAGATCTTCATAGTGGAAATTAAATAACTCCTTACTAGAATATGAAGTAGTTAAAGTGGTTAAACAGATCAGGTCAACAGATTAATTACTCAGTTCTGGAATAAGACTAAAATGGGTAAATCCTATAGGGAACTCTGTAAATTTGAGATAAGTACATTTTTAAGAAGGTATGGGAGTTATGTAAAGCCTCGAAGAGCTGATTTCTGAAATTACCTCATTTTATCAAAGGCCCCCTGATGACATCTCAGAAGAGGATAGGCTGAATCTGTTATATCTTCAGAATAAGCTAGTTGCAATATTTCGGGGTAAGGTAGAGGGAGCCTTTGTAAGATCCAGGAAGAGGCTAGAGGAGGGAGAACAAAATTCTGCATACTTTTTTAGGCTTTCTAAAAATAACTCTATTCATCAGTTAAATATTAATGGTGCCATCACTAATAATGCCAAGCTCATTTCAAATTTCTGCTGTAACTTCTATGGAAACTTGTATAGCTCAAAATATAATGAAGAGGTCACAAATGCATTCCTAAATTCAGTAAAGGATTCTAAATCTATTGACATAATTGATACTCTGTGACACTGCTCTTGGCAGGTTGTTGACTCTGTTAAGCTCCTCTGTGACGCTCCTCTGTGACTCGCTACTTAAGAACAATACATCTCTTGGCAATGACGGCATCACTACAGAGTTTTATCGATCTTTTTCACGCCAGCTTGCCTCATTTCCGCTTCAGCTTTTTTAGAAAGCATAGAAAATAACGCTCTTCCTCCGAGCCTAGCTCAAGGTCTGATTAGACCGATTCCCAAGCCCAAAAAAGATGTGCTTCTCACTGATAATTGGAGACCCATCTGTCAGCTCAATAACGATTACAAAATTATTCCTCTAATATTTGCCAAGAGACTTACAGCAGTCCTGGACTCAATTATTGACGAGAAGCAATCAGACTTTATGAAAAATAGACATATTTCTAATCATTTTAGACTTGTCTTGGACTAACTTGACTATTCTGAGCTGCTGGCTGAAGACAGCGTCATCCTCTTTCTGGAGGCCTTTGATGCGGTAAAACATAAATGTATCTTTCACTCCCTAGAAAAAGTAGGCTTTGGCTATTTTTTCTGTAAGGCTATTAAAACTGTATGCCAATGGAAATAGCTTAATCAAAATTAAACATGGCACGGCCCCTAGATTTCATCTGAAACCTGGCATTCTTCAGGGACGTCCGATCTCACCATATCTGTTCTTACTTTGTACACAAATTCTCACAACCTCTATTATTAACAGTGAATCTCCATAGCTGGTGGGGATATCATTATTAGTCAGCTGGCTGATGATACCACACTCTTTTTTAAAGATGCAAGTCAGATACCTGTTACCTTTCATATAATACATTTTTCTATAAGAGTTTTCTCAGGGTTCTAGTCTATGCTTGAATATAAATGTGAACTGTTAGCTGTTAAAGACTGATGTACAATATCCCTGTCATGGAAGACGTTACATATTTGGGGCCCTATATTTTCTTTTAAAAAATCAAGATGCTCTTTAAATTCTACTCTATTATTAAAAAAACTGAAAGGATATTGAATTGGTGGTTGCAAAGAGATTTGTCCTTGAAGAGTCTTAATTACTAAGGAATATCTTGGCTCACATATGCTGTTCTTTCTTTACATCTTGCCAGTAAAATCAGATGCTCTTTAACTTTCTCTGGGAAAATTATAGACACTATCATAAAAAGTATGGTTATGAATAATTATGAATCTGGAGGGCTTAGTTTCCTGGATTTTTACCACCCTAAAAATCAATGGGGCGAAGCATTTTCTAAAAAATCCGATTTTAATCTGGAATCATATTCCCCATCATATTTTCTCTTGTTTTGGTGGCCTGAGTTTTATCTTAAGTTGAAAAATGATCGGTATTAAGCAGATACTTCTAGCTTGGTCTTTGATATATAAGCTGGTTTTTGATAACTTATAATGTGGTGTAAAAACCTTTTTTTATAATAAATTTGATAATGATGCTGGCAAGATTTTTCATTCATAAATATAAAATTAGTAATAAAAAACCTTACTTTGTTGTTTTCATGAGCGATTATTTATATTCCCCAGACTGATATGACTCAGCTAGCTAACGCTATCATTTGCTTCAGAAGCTGAACTACAGTAACAATCTAAATAACAAGTAGCTGTCTAACCAATGTTATTCTAAATAAACCGTCTCTCTGCTTCAATGCTATAAGCAAATATGAAGAGTATGAATAAGTAATGTTCACTAGCATGTGCAGTGAGCTATGAGTTTGTTCAGTTGAGTTTGTTGACGGTCTATTACAATTTGTGATGAACAGCAAGTTTGCCCTCAAGCGTTTGGTAAAAAAATTAATGAAAAAAAAACTTCTCACTTCCGCACTCCGTACGGTACCACTGTAAGGTGTATGAGCTAACAATCTCCAAAAGAAGGTCTTATGGAATACCAGTTATGGAAAATTAAGATTGCTAAATTGCATTAACATCACGTTACTTTACTCTAGTTTTCCATACTTCCCATGAATTCATTACATTTAAATGTTCCCACATTGCACAATTTGAGAGCTTAGAATTATACAGTTCTAACTGATATAATATGTTGTTCATAGGGCACTAAATATGTGTTTGAAGTTTTAAACATACTGTATGAGGAAATGCTCAATGTTAAAGGTTCTATCTGCTTGGTGCCCATTAACTTTGCTTTGGTTTGAAGCTTAATATCTCAAAACCAATGCAGATAGAACCTTATAATTCCAAGGTCACAAATTCTCTTTCTTTGCCTTGAAAGCAGTTAGTAGTGTTTTTTAAAACTGCCTTTTGTCTCATTTGCTGCCACTAATGTTCAAATGGTATTCAAAAAGGAATTTCAGGATCCCGCCCTAGGTCTATCCTCATAAAGTTAACATTGACTGCAGCAGAAGGTGTGGGACAGTTTGTGAAAACTGACGACGTGGAAGGTAAGACAAATATTACATTTCATTGAGCATTTACTTTAAATGTAAATAAATTTATAAATTGTGTTAGTGTACCTAAAATATTGAGACCATATATACTTGGATTTTCTGAATATGAGGTCCCTGTGGTTTTCTAAAAGTAATGTACTGCGATGGGAGACCAAAGACTTTGAAAACCCAGATAATTAGGGTCACAAAAAAAGACCATAAGATGACAAGAATAAACGGTACCCACTCACAATTGAAGCCCATCTGACCACCTTCACTCTCCGCTCCCCTTACCAATGGTGGTTTCGCAGAACTTTTCCTCTGCCACCTCATTGGCCAGATTGGCTCCCATCAGCACAGTCATGACGATGCCCAGTTTCTCTCTGATGACGTCAGAGATTAGCTTCAGGCCTTCTGGGCCCTCGTCCACTCCCTGAAACACAACCAGTGTGAGAAACACAGCCTGGGCTCTGGTCCAGTGTCAGAAACACAGCCTGGTCTCTGGTCCTCTCTCAGAAACACAGCCTGGTCTCTGGTCCTCTCTCAGAAACACAGCCTGGTCTCTGGTCCAGTGTCAGAAACACAGCCTGGTCCCTGGTCCAGTGTCAGAAACACAGCCTGGAGGTCTCTGGTCCTCTCTCAGAAACACAGCCTGGTCTCTGGTCCAGTGTCAGAAACACAGCCTGGTCTCTGGTCCACTCAGAAACACAGCCTGGTCTCTGGTCCACTCTCAGAAACACAGCCTGGTCTCTGGTCATCTCTCAGAAACACAGCCTGGTCTCTGGTCCACTCTCAGAAACACAGCCTGGTCTCTGGTCCTCTCTCAGAAACACAGCCTGGTCTCTGGTCCTCTCTCAGAAACACAGCCTGGTCTCTGGTCCTCTCTCAGAAACACAGCCTGGTCTCTGGTCCAGTGTGAGAAACACAGCCTGGTCTCTGGTCCAGTGTCAGAAACACAGCCTGGTCTCTGGTCCACTCAGAAACACAGCCTGGTCTCTGGTCCTCTCTCAGAAACACAGCCTGGTCTCTGGTCCAGTGTGAGAAACACAGCCTGGTCTCTGGTCCACTGTCAGAAACACAGCCTGGTCTCTGGTCCACTCTCAGAAACACAGCCTGGTCTCTGGTCCTCTCTCAGAAACACAGCCTGGTCTCTGGTCCAGTGTGAGAAACACAGCCTGGTCTCTGGTCCTCTCTCAGAAACACAGCCTGGTCTCTGGTCCACTCTCAGAAACACAGCCTGGTCTCTGGTCCTCTCTCAGAAACACAGCCTGGTCTCTGGTCCAGTGTGAGAAACACAGCCTGGTCTCTGGTCCAGTGTCAGAAACACAGCCTGGAGGTCTCTGGTCCACTCTCAGAAACACAGCCTGGTCTCTGGTCCAGTGTGAGAAACACAGCCTGGTCTCTGGTCCACTCAGAAACACAGCCTGGTCTCTGGTCCACTCAGAAACACAGCCTGGTCTCTGGACACTTCCTACACCGGATCATCCACAAAAGAGCTGCAACTGGGAAATCTTCACAATACACACACAGATTTATAAAACTTAGAACATTTGATTTTTCTAAGCAAATAATCTATGTTCTAAGCAAATAAAAAATAAAATAGAAAAAGAAACAGAATAGTAATGATAAAGACCAAGACCAGCCTGTCCCCTTGCCTGACAGTGACATCCAGGTCATGGCATCTCTACATGACCGGAGTCATCTTTTCTTAGAGTTAATTTATTTGGATGGGACATTTATATACTACAATTCATCTGTTTATATGCAATTCTATTTTTTCCAATAGACTGGTGTCAAACAGCTGCAGATGGGTTCCCCTACTGAGTCAGGGTCTGCTCAAGGCTTCTTCCTGTTAGCCAGGGAGTTTTTCCTTGCCACTGTTGCCCTAGGCGTACTCTTGGGGGCCGCTTTGTTAAAAGCGCGACAGAAATTAAAATTGATTGATTGAAACAGCCTGTTGTGAGGCTGGGGTCACGTCACGCAATGCTATGCTAATGCTACGCTAAGCTAATGCTTTGTTTTCTGCCAGAAAACAGTGAGACCTGTTGGAGCAATCACACAATCCATGTGTGTCACTTCATTGACTGACATGAATTCTGAAAGGACACCTTTGAGCTTTATTGTAGTCATATGGGAGGATGAGGGGGGGATCAGCGTTTTATTGCCCTATTACTGCAGTGAGCGGAGCATTCATTTGTAATAAATGTGTTTCCAAGGTAACAAAGTGTGTACATACAGCACATCTCATTGCAGAGCTAGAACCATATTATTTCCACAACCAAGATAACATCCGTATATCCGTCATCCATCCATTGTCTAACCTGCTTATTCCTGGCCAGGACCCCAGGGGAGCAGGAGCCTATCCCATCATGCATTGGGTGAAAGGCAGGAATACACTCTGGACAGATTACCATCATACCACCCTAATGGAAATGGAATATACTACAATATATTGTAAATATGGACATTTATAAACATAAATATAGACAGAAATATACACCTAAACAAGTGAGCACTTTATTAGGTATATTCTTCTGCTGCTGTAGTCTATCCACTTAAGAGGTTTGAGGTGTTGTGTGTTCAGAGATGCTCTTCTGCATACCACTGTTGTAATGTGTGGTTATTTGCGTTACTGTCACCTTCCTGTCAGCTTTGATCAGTCTGGCCATTCTGACCTCTCTCATTAACAAGGCGTTTTTGCTGGCAGAACTGCTGCTCACTGGATATTTTCTGTTTTTCACATCATTCTCTGCAAACACTAGGAGACTGTTGTGTGTGAAAAATCCCAGGAGATCAGCAGTTTCTGAGATGCTCAAACCACCCTGTCTAGCACCAACAATCCTTCCACAGTCACTTAGATCATATTTCTTCCCCATTCTGACATTTGGTCAAAAAAACAGCTGAATCTCTCAACCATATCTGCATGCTTTTATGCATTTAGTTGCTGCCGCATGATTGGCTGATTAAATATTTGCATTAACATGCTGGTGTATAGGTCTACCTAATAAAGTGCTCACAGTGTATTTTGCAGCAGTATGTATTTTTTTATATTGCAATATCTAAAAGTGGCAATAATTTGTAACTGCCCGTATTGTATCTTTTATGTGATATAATGCATAACAGCTTTATATTGTATGAATAACTGTTTTGCACAGAAATTAACAACAAAATAAAACATTACACATTGAACAAAAGTAAAATACAGTTAAATAGTGAAGTAAAATAGCAAAGAAAAAATTCATTCCCAGTGGGATGTAAAATCACAGACCTTGATGAGAGACATGCCCACAGCGTCGCTCTTGATGTGGCCCTTGATGGTGTCGCACACCTTCCCCACAAACTGGTGCGGGATGACAAACACCAGCACGTCCGCCCCTTTCACAGCGTCTAGGAGCTCCGGAACGGCCAGCTGGGGAGAGAAGGAGGAGCCTCGTCAGACAGCACAAACCACCTCATCACACAGTGCATAACAGCACAAACCACCTCCTCACACAGTGCTTAACAGCACAAACCACCTCATCACACAGTGCGTAACAGCACAAACCACCTCATCACACAGTGCGTAACAGCACAAACCACCTCATCACACAGTGCGTAACAGCACAAACCACCTCATCACACAGTGCGTAACAGCACAAACCACCTCATCACACAGTGCGTAACAGCACAAACCACCTCATCACACAGTGCATAACAGCACAAACCACCTCATCACACAGTGCATAACAGCACAAACCACCTCATCACACAGTGCATAACAGCACAAACCACCTCATCACACAGTGCATAACGGCACAAACCACCTCATTGAACAGTGTGTAATGGCACAAACCACCTCATCACACAGTGCGTAATGGCACAAACCACCTCATCACACAGTGCGTAACAGCACAAACCACCTCATCACACAGTGCATAACAGCACAAACCACCTCATCACACAGTGCGTAACAGCACAAACCACCTCATCACACAGTGCGTAACAGCACAAACCACCTCATCACACAGTGCGTAACAGCACAAACCACCTCATCACACAGTGCATAACAGCACAAACCACCTCATCACACAGTGCATAACGACACAAACCACCTCATTGAACAGTGTGTAATGGCACAAACCACCTCATTGAACAGTGTGTAATGGCACAAACCACCTTAACAGACCGCTCTATAGCGCTTTGCGTTTGACCACCGAGACTGTGGTTTACACACCGCCTTGAGTCTGGAATAAATTACAGCCAATCACAGTGTGCTGATGTCAGTAACATTAAAGCCCATTGAGTTTCTGAATGGAATTAGGCTGGGCTTCCACCTCAGCCTCTCCAATAGAAATTCTGGCACTGCAGCTAATTACAGTCATATCCACCAACTCATATAATTATTTCCAATGTAACATAAATCTAATATGAGTGTATTATAACCCCAATGAGGTGAAATCGTTAAAAAACCAAAAACAACTTCCTACTTGAGTCTAGGTAGTCTTTCATAGTCTATACGTCTATACGAGCTTATAAGACTAATGTTAACCTGTGTATACAGATAAATCGGTTATAAGTCTACAGGAAGTCTTCAGGATACCCTGTCATAAGTGGATGTGAATAAGTGAGGTTTGTAAGACTGTTACACATCTATGCCAGATGTATCAGGCATGCATAAGCCCGAGCAGTCGGTGTCCACGCCCCGGTCTCTCACCACGTTGGGGGGCAGCGGGTGTCCAGGCAGGTACTTCACGTTCACGTGGTCGGTGTTGATGATCTCGGTCAGCTTGCGTCCGTCCACCATCTCCTCAAACACCCACATGCTGACGGTCTTCTCAAACTTGGGGTTCGTCGCCGTGTTCGAGCCCACGATCTTGGCGATGGCAGAGCCCCTGTGGGGGGGAAAGGGGTGTACAGTCATCACACAAACAAAATGGAGGGGAGGGGGGGGGGGGCAGATAGGGGTGCGTGACCTGTTCTTCCTGATTCTGATCAAAATCTAAATAATCTTTCAGCAATAGTGTGTGTTTGTATGTGTGTGTGTGTGTGAGTGTGTGTGTGTGTGTGTGTGTGTGTGTGTGTGTGTGAGTGTGTGTGTGTGTGTGTGTGTGTGTGTGTGTGTGTGTGTGTGAGTGTGTGTGTGTGTGTGTGTGTGTGTGAGTGTGTGTGTGTGTGCGTGTGTGTGTGTGAGTGTGTGTGTGTGTGTGTGTGCGTGTCAGCAGTGGGATGAACATTGGGGGTTTGCCCAGCCGTAACATAAAGATGTTTTTCTCAGAGCTGAGTCAGAAGAATGAGTCCGTGACTGAATCAATCGAACATGTGACAGTGTGACCACCCGCCTGTGCTGCTTGCTGGTGTCTCTCACAGGCGTTTGGGTTTGTGTGACACCACACTGCCTCACCATACTTTTCACACATCCACTCAACTCCACCACTAATGACACTGACTTTCACACCACATTGGCTTGTCTTTGTGTTAATTTAGCTTCAATAAATAAATATCGTTTTAACTTGTAATTTCCTTTTGTCATGGCCATACCAGGTTGGGCTGTAACAGTAGGTATCTAGGCGGTTGAGATAAACACTAATTTGGACTAGACCTTGGTCAAATATGGTGACAAGAGGACTGCTGAGTTGTACCGATGAACTGGGAGACGAAATTTTCTCCTGCTAAAAATACTGCACAGCATATCTCCCCCATGGTTACAAACCTATTTTTTAGTTTGGCAGTAGAGAAAGTGACTGATACGTTAATGTTGTAAGAGGTGGAGAAAATATATAGTTTTAAAAAGGTTGCTTCCATTATATGTATCTTTATCTGTTCTTCGCAAAGGTTTGTGAGAAACTATTTGTTTTTGACGGTCCATGACATGATTGGCTTGCTTTGAATTGGGCTTGATCTATCACGTTCAGTGTCGGGTTACGCTACTGTACAACTGTAAAACACAGCAAAACTACCAAAGGTAGATTCATTTTTTTAAACTAGCACCTGCCTTTGGCGATGTGTGCACAACCTGCCGCCACAGCCAAACGCTCGTTCTGAAAACTAAAAACTTATCATGACCTGCTTAAAGAGCCAAGAGAGACAAGACAAGAGAGCCAAGAGAGACAAAGTTGGTTATCAATACTTTCAATTGAAAATTACAGAGCCGGGAATTTGGACCTCTAGAGAGTATTTAATACGTTCCAATACACAAAACGAGCTCTGTGAAGTGTATACGAGTAGGCTAGTTCAATCAAAGACATTTTTGAATTTGACCCAGGTCTGAAAGCTTGCTGCCTTTCTTCAGAGAAGCACTGAACTGATGTTTTGTGTTTATCTTTCATTGCTGCATGTAATAAAGTGCCTTACCAAACAAAGAGTGCTTTATCTCCATGAAAATTCTTACACGTTGGTTACACATCCTTGCTTTTGCATTTCTATTGCATTTTGTGTGAGTGAATGTGTGTGAGTGAATGGTGTGTGAGTGAATGGTGTGTGAGTGAATGTGTGTGTGTGAGTGAATGGTGTGTGTGAGTGAATGTGTGTGGGTGAGTGGTGTGTGTGAGTGAATGGTGTGCGGGTGATGTGTGAGTGAATGTGTGTGTGAGTGAATGTGTGTGTGAGTGAATGTGTGTGTGAGTGAATGTGTGTGAGTGAATGGTGTGTGAGTGAATGTGTGTGTGTGAGTGAATGGTGTGTGTGAGTGAATGTGTGTGAGTGAATGGTGTGCGGGTGGTGTGTGAGTGAATGTGTGTGTGAGTGAATGGTGTGTGAGTGAATGTGTGTGTGAGTGAATGTGTGTGTGAGTGAATGTCTGTGTGAGTGAATGGTGTGGGGGTAAATGGTGCGTGGGTGAAAAAACCTTTCCAAGAAACAGAATATTTCTGGTGTTTTCAATCAAAATGCTTCTCCACAAATTTCCGCATTTCCAGGGGCATAGCTAGGAGTCATAATGCCATTTCTGTGGGCCCCCCTAAGCTGTGGAACCCTAGAATAGTCCCTACCTTTCACCCTCCCTAGCATTTAACACACACACTGAGGTGTGCAGGGCTTCAGTAAGAGCCCTCACAGGAGACTGCTGAACTGAACTGCAAGGCTGCCCCTGGCTCAAATATCCTACTAAAGGGCAAAGCTGCATCTCTGCTTCAGCACACAGTTAAATATCACACCCAGCCGAAGGCTGTCCAACACACGCCGTCTGCATGCAGAGCTGCAGGGGACAGGAGAACAGCCACATGAGATACTGGCTACATTAATATAAAAGAACATTAGGAGGGCGGTGGTGGTTCTGGATATTTGCTCATATCTGGCAGTTCTGTCTGCACACTGCCTTTCAAGATAAACTGTAAAAGATAAAGACCATTCCATGCAAAACTCCAGGAGGTTGCGCCACAGCACTTCTTGGATGTTTCTGTAATGACTCAGATATTAAACTCCTGAACATTTGTTGCAGCTTTGTGCTCCCTGGTTTTGCCAGAAGAGCCATTTTGAGCCAATTAAATAAAATTTTGCCGGGTGTCACGATGAAGAACGCATCTTGGCACAAAATGTGATTTTACAGGTCCACAAGGACAAGGAAAAGCCCTAGATCTGTGAAAAGTGTGTATCTAGAGGCAAATATGTCTGTTGAATTCATATCTGGCTGCAGAAAACATGTACATATACTTTCATTTAGGATAATATTTGGCTCTAAAAATGCTTCTTTTTTTTAAGGGGGACCAATTTTGAGGGGTCCCATTTCCGAAAGTAAACACAATTTTAGCACCGTCTTATTTGCAAACGAGAGTCATCCAATATATGACTCATGGAAAATTTGATTTGGCTATTTTAGGCACATTTATACCTGTCCTGAAACCAATGTCAGGATTTTCACCTGACCCTCTACTTTGGATATGTTGAAGTTACATCCTTCCTTCAACTTTTACATCCTTACATCTTTTTACAACTTTTCTGGCTTTCATACTCAATGGGTTTTGTACTTCCAACTATCCTCACTTCATACATCTTTACATACCTGTTATTATCTAAAATGGAATAGCCTGATTGCAGTAACCAGTATAGCCACTGTGGACTATTCCACTTTTTAATCTATTACTGCATCCTCACCCTTGATCACCTTAAACAAAATAAATCTGTTCATTTGGTCTGATTGTTTTCACTCAAAATGCTACTACATATTACAAATTACAAATTATTCTATAGGTTGTGTAATGAACAAACTTTATCAATGAAATGTATTTGTAAATGTATGATTAGAAATGACATTTGTACACACATCAATCCAAGGAAATAAAAAAATACACCATCTTTGTATATATTCGATATTTGATACATTATACATTGCCAATATATACAATAAGTTCTGTTATTGTTAAGTTATTGTTCTTCTATTGCCCTCTTGAACTTTGTTGTATTTCTTTTAAAATATGTAATGCTTCTGTAACCATTTATTTATCTCCTATTTTAATTTGTTAAGCACTAAGGTGTATGAAATTACATAAAGACATTAATCATAAAGGATGACTGATTGATAAGTTTAAACTTGCGACACATTAATGTTTTATAATGCAAATCATTTATCGATGCTGTGATTTGAAATGAGGCCTTTTCAATAAATCCCCTGAACAAGTATGTTCAAGTAGCATTTGGAGATACCAAAACTATAATAATAAAAAATGTTAATAGGGTTTATCAAATTTATCAAGGATGTATACACTAATAGATTAAACCCTGTTTAGACTGGGTTTAAACTGGAATAGTCCACAGTGGCTATGTTGGCAACTGAAATTGGACTCTTTCATTTTAGATTACAAAGGTGTTACAGGTATGTAAAGGTGTATGGAGCTGAATATTCCACAGGTCATATCTCAGCTAATGTTATTAGTTACTATTATTATGTTACCGTTTATCTTTTGTCTTTATTATGTCTATCTTTCCACAATGAGAAAGTGCTCTCAGATGACTCATTTACAAATAAAACGGCAGTAAAAGTATGTTTACTTCTGGAGATATGACCCCTAGAAATTGGTCCCTGGTAAATTCAAGTTTTGTAGGACCAAATATCTCTAAAAACGAAAGTGGTGAGATATAATTCATATGCACACGACATAATATATATATACAAAGACTTTTGCGGCTTTTAAGAACCTCAAAATCACATTTTGTGCCACTGCACGTTTGTTGTGCCACCACAAGACAGCCAGGAAATTTTAAATGGCTCTACCGGGAAAACTACATGAGTATGAAGCTCAAATGTTTCATAGCTGTCCACAAACACACCGAAAAAGAGAAAAATCCAAGAGGTGCCGGGGGGCAACCTCCTAGAGTTGGCATTAAATGGCCCAGGAACATGTCATTGTGCGCTAGGTTTTTATCATCTGCAGTCTTTTCAATTGTACTTTCTGCTTCAGTTAGTCAGTGCACCTGGGCAAAACAATACTTACAAATGAGTAGCCTAGTTTACAGTTGAAATTAGGCAACCCAAGGTCATGGGTCTACAGCTCTTCTGGACCATGGTTGGGGACCCCAGCAGACCATGCGTCTCTCCAGGTGCATAAGACTGAATAGTTCTAATCACGAGCTGCCCTTGTGGCTAGCCGACAAGAAAGGTGAACTATTCTCACTCAGAATCCATATTAAATCCGCTAAATTAAATTAAAACACACTCCGAGCGGAGTTACATGGTTCACACAATTATCTCGATAGTAGCTCACAACGCGCTACAGTGGTATATGTTAAAGACAGTTAATAGACAAGCTGAACATGTTGCTACAGTAACCTAAAAGGCTTTCTCGACAGAGAAATTATATCGCCAAGACAGGAGTATGTGCAACCCGATAACTCGCGGAGCTATAAATACGGCTCAGACCATAGCAAAAACAAATAACAGTGTTGCTTTGAATAGCCTACTGTGCCTTGTTACTTTCTTAAGAGTTTTACAACCTGAGGTTTTCTTCAAATGTAGTTGCTGAACTTACAAAGTTTGCGTCGTTGATTCGGTACCAATTGACATTTATGTCTAGGCTGCGTAGTTAAATAATACGTTTCAGAAGTGTAGCCTAAAGCCTTGCTTTCTCTTTATGAACACAAGTTCAATACATTGAGAAATTGGATACATTTCTTTATCCATACTGAACTGTCGTTTAGTTCTTATACGCTTTTGCAATTGTACGAAATAGGCTGAAAACGAAAATTTTGCAGTCGCCAGACCGTTAGACAATAATAATAGCCTAATAATAATGATGAATAAAATGAAGTCAAGAGTTTCTTCCACCCAAGTTCAGACAAGGGTCGAAGCACCAGTGCGGTCTCCTCACTGCAGCCAAGATTTAGCCTAAAAATAAATTCACAACCGAGGCGGCGAACCCGAAGGCAGGTGCAGTTTAACTTGTGCGCGTGATCATAAAAAAGCACAATTCAACTCCGCATCAATGGCTAGCGACCGATTAGCTGTCGTATTGAAGTTTTTCAAGGTAGTTTTTGTTCAAAATAAGTTCAATGTTTTATTGTATGCAGACAGAACAACACACATTGGCATGGCGCAAGTCTCCCCGTCCGTCCCGTGTACGCGCTGAAATGAAAACGTGACACATTCGCTCACCAGTTCCCAGAGCCGATAATGCAGACTTTCTTTGGCGCTGCCATTGTGTGACCTTCTCGTGCCTGGTTGATGTAGCTGTTCCTCCAACGGTGCCGTACACGAAGGCTGACAACTGCCACCAGACTAAAGCGTATTTATACTTTGCACGGCGTAACGCGGCGGAGAGCACGCCCCTCCGGCAGGTTATTTTCTTTCCGTGGGAAAACAGTCGCTTGCCCATCATTATTCGGTTCGGTTATGATTCCGTTTCATCTGCAAATCTGGCTTCCATTACACAGACTAGTTAACCTTTCTTCTATGTGTGTGGGCTGATATAAACATAAATCAATGTTTTGTGACTGGCATATGAGGCTAGTAGACACGTTTCGCTGCTGAGAATTCCAGATGAGAACAGATTTAACTGATTTAAAAAGGTTTAAGTTGTGCTTTCGACACTCCTAGCTTGTTAAACTGGTAGAGTAAAGTGGTTGTCAGCTGAGAGAATAGCTGATAGTAGGCCGTTCAGCTGGTGTCAAACAAACCAGCGCAGGGGTGTAACGAGTGATCGCATCAAATTAAAAACTTTGGTTCTCGCGTACCAGGCAGTTAAGGGATCAGTCCCTGTATATATTCAATCACTTATCAAGACGTATACACTTATCACCGTTCCGCTACTTCGGGACACCTGCCCTTCTCGGTCATGACTGCTGTCTGTTCTGGCCCCACAGCAGAGTCTCTGACCACTTTCAAACAAACTGAAGGCTCATCACTTCATACTGCACCTTTCCCTCCCTACCACCACCACGAGTGCCTTGTGTATGCCAAGATTATAATGGCACATATCTAGATATAGATATTGTATTAGATATTGTATTGTTGTACTCGGGGTATTCTAGCTGCCAACCGTGGTATGCCAGTTCATAAATTGACGTATTCTTCAAGGGTTCCGATTGTATCTGTATGGTCACGCTAGGACTCGGAAACCGTACTGTCCTCTAGGGTCCTCATCACACTTGTCCCCATGTTCAATCTGCACTTCGTTGTATGTTGCTCTGGATAAGAGGGTCTGCTAAATATCTTGGAACGTAATGTAATGAGACCTAACGAAAGATTAGGTAAGGTGCACTAGACAAAGAAGCAGCAGGTATCAACTTAAATGTGGTCTTTATTAAAAATTGGGGTAAACACAGAGTAAATAATGAACATAAACTTTTGGTCCTTACAATTTCAAGGGGGAAAATCCTAAATAAACAGCATTTCCGTCCCTGGAGAAGGGAAACGGGTCACTTAGAGACTGCAGCACAGGCCAATTACAGGGAAACCAAATACAACAACTCTACTGTTCTCTATCTAAAACTGGTTAAGAACCCAGAATAGCATCTTAAATGTCACAATTTACAACTTTTATAACCTTATATCTCACCAAGATATAAGGCTTCTTACACATTTCATACCAAGACTGGAATATCATTAATTTCCAAAAGAACATCCGGTCCTTATTGGTGCGTCAGAAATTATATCAGTCGCCTACAACCATTTCCCAGATATGCGTTGTGTCCCCCAAGAAAACACAGGGTTCACCGACTTAATCAGAACAATTCTGATGGTTTTTTTTCTGAACACAGATCTGAGGACATGTGGAGTGCCTAATTTGTATCAACACCATCGCCCCAATCCGAATTTACACTTTCTGGCGAATTCCTTGTGGACATCTGAGGTACTATATCCTACAATATAAATTTACTAATTTATATGTTCATATACTGCTAGCTAGCAAGACGAGTCAGAATTCAAGAGTCAAGACCTGAAAACGGCCCCTTGACAAAACACGTAACCTCGGGGGGAGGAAAAAAACCTACATAAAGCAGCTACAACCACGGGAATGGTCCCTTCAACAGGAGCCTACGGCGGCACACAGGATGAAGGAAGGCGGAGCTGCTTTCCGGACACATTTCCAGTGCTGGAGAATGGTCAGACCACACACACACTCCAGGAGAAGACAAACTGATGAGGATGAAGATGAAGTCCATTTCCACCCAACAGCCATGACACGGATCAAAGGGACAGGAAGGCATGACATAAAAATCGACTTGACTTTACACACACTCACTCACACTCACACACAGCATAAGTCTGACACGCTATTAGCTTAATATTCCATACTGTGTGGCTGCCCCAAAGCACTCAAATCACTTTCCATAATTCAAAATGGACACAGAAAACAAACATCAACACACATACATGAGTGAACATTCCATTTCCTTACACATAACCTTATGGGCTCCCTCCTTCCCTCTCCCCCTCCCTCCTTTTCTCACTCCTCCCTCCCTACCTCTCTCCCCCTCCCTCCCTTTCCCCCGGACCTATGGCCGCCATCACCACCAGCCCAAAAACAGGCGGACGGAGTGTAAGAATGGTGACAGTGTAGTGCTTCCTTCATCCCATTTCTAAGATACAACATGGACAATATCTGAGCTGAGAGTCTGAGGGGAAACTTCAGGATCCCTGGTTTATTTGTCCTTTTCTCTGGGCAGTGAGGCGTGTGATGGAGGGGCAGGAACAGCTGCTCGGAGGAAGTTCACACGTCTGAGTGAGGTTAAAGGAGAGTAAAACAGCAGCTGTCCCAGGCCGGACGTGGGCGTCGTGATCTCCGTCCCCCGGACCCTGTGGGGGCGCGGCGGCTCTATGTGTTCCGGATGCCCAGGGCCTGCTCCAGCTCCTGCCGACGCTGCTGCACCTGAAACAGCACAGAGACACACAGGGAGTCACACAGAGAGTCACACAGAGAGTCACACAGAGTCACACGGAGCCACAGGGAGTCACACAGAGACACAGGGAGACACACGGAGTCACACGGAGTCACACGGAGTCACACGGAGTCACACGGAGTCACACGGAGTCACACGGAGTCACACGGAGTCACACGGAGTCACACGGAGTCACACGGAGTCACACGGAGTCACACGGAGTCACACGGAGTCACACGGAGTCACACGGAGTCACACGGAGTCACACGGAGTCACACGGAGTCACACGGAGTCACACGGAGTCACACGGAGTCACACGGAGTCACACGGAGTCACACGGAGTCACACGGAGTCACACGGAGTCACACGGAGTCACACGGAGTCACACGGAGTCACACGGAGTCACACGGAGTCACACGGAGTCACACGGAGTCACACGGAGTCACACGGAGTCACACAGAGACACACAGAGTCACACAGAGTCACACAGAGAGTCACACAGAGACACACAGAGACACACAGAGACACACAGGGAGTCACACAGAGACACAGGGAGTCACACAGAGACACAGGGAGTCACACAGAGTCACACAGAGACACAGGGAGATACACCGAGATGCACAGTTAGTTACACAGAGATGCACAGGGAGATATAGTTACACAGAGATGCACAATTACACACACTCTACAGGTCAGGAGAGCAACACAGTAACACACACACTCTACAGGTCAGAGGAGAGCATCAGTTATACACGCGCGTGCACACACACACACACCCTACAGGCCAGGGGAGAGCAGCACAGTTTCCCACACACTCTACAGGTCAGGGGCCAGAGCTCTACACACACACACACACACACACACACACACACACACACACACACACACACACACACACACAGACAGACACACACAGACACACACACACACACACACACAGATGCACGCGCAGAGAGACACATACACATACACACAGATGCAGGCAGACACACGTATGTACACACACACATGTAGGTAGACACACGTATGTACACACACACATGTAGGCAGACACACGTATGTACACACACACACATGTAGGCAGACACACGTATGTACACACACACATGTACACACATGCAAACATATACTCACAGGCACGCACGCAGAGACACATACACACATCCGCACGCACGCACGCACGCACACTTTTCAGTGACACAGAGCTTACTAGATATGAGTTGAGCATTCATTCACAGATTTGTATTCATTGGAGGAATTTCGTGTTGAAAATTTCACAAAAGGAATAGGCTGGGCGTGAAATAACTTCCCGGCTTGGCGGGCTGTCAATCACATGAAAAGGTTTTTGATATACAGCCGTATATGGATGATCTCAGAGTTTGTGAGCTCTGAAACAGGAAATCTGAGTATCCAATTTCCCAATTCCGATCAAATTTTTGGAATGGAATGATGACAGTAACCATGCATGGGTGATATTGAAAATATGGTCACTGGTTTTCTGAAGCAAAATATAACCCAAGGCCAAGGTAAACTGACACAGAAAAGAACAAATATAATTTCTCTATGAAGAGAGAGAGACAGAGACAGACAGACAGACACAGAAAGAGAGACAGAGAGACAGACAGAGAGAGAGAGAGACCGACAGACAGACAGAGAGACAGACTCACACAACCCAGCGCGATGCATCTCCGTGCTCCAAACACAGACATCAGCGCATCTCAAACACAGGCTCTTCCTGGCAGTTATGCTACAGGCTAAGAAAATTGATTCGATTCTGTTTGTGGAACACTTTGTCGCAGGTCGATTATTATCTGCATTCAGTCATTATTATGGACAAGACAAACGAGGAGGGGTGACATTTTCACAAAGTGCCAACCCCCACTCCATACTCATTTAACAGGTAGGACAGGTAGGTTTCCCAGCCTAGTCCCTTACGTCACTAGCTCAGACCGGTAACACTGGCAGCAACGTGGTTCTGCGTTCCTGACGCCAGGTGAACGTTTCTCCATGCTTATGCCATGCCATGTACCTTTAGGGCCCTTTTCTCCCCATAACTCTTCTGTATGTAGGATGTATGTAGGCAAGAGCCCGGCACCCTGCTGTCATTCCCGGGTGAAATCCTGCTTCTCACGTAGAGCCCGCTCACCTTAGAGTAGAAGTATCGGCAGACGGCCTCCTGAGCCCAGGGCTGGAAGTAGAACTCGGCTCTCCTCTCCTCTTCTGGGTTTCCCACCACGTCCGTCATCGTCTGCAACGCCACACAGACGCAATTTATACACTTCAATATTTGTATTCACAGCAAATCGGCAGTTTATGATCGGATTATCTTCTGTGGCAACATTTTTTGATCACTTCCCAGTGATGGGGGGTTATGGGAAATGTAGTACATGTAAATGGGGGTTATGGGTGATGTAGTACCTTGAGGTCCCTGCACTGGGACATGTAAAGGGGGATTATGGGAGATGTAGTACCTTGAGGTCTCTGCACTGGGACTGCAGCCAGTCGTTGATGAAGCCCTGTGGGTCACGGGCGAAGCTCAGCATGAACTCCCTCTGCGTCTTCAGGTGGTTTATGGTCTCAATCGTCTCGTGGATCTGCAGGGACACAACAGTGCCCCCTGTGGATGGCTGTGTGGGCTTGCAGCTCTGAGGTTGCGGGTTTGAGTTTCGCACCTTTGAGCAAAGCTCTTATAACCTGAATTGCTCCCTTACAAAACCAGCTGAATACATGGACTTGTGTGCAGGTATGAACGTTGGTCTGAATAAGGCTAAACGCCTAAATGTGACAATGTGGGCGTCGAGGTAATCACTGAATTCCACTTGTTGAGTGAGCACCCTCCTAAAGATGGTTTGCTTTTTGGCTAAGAAGCACACGTTAGCAGAACCACGCTGACGTTCCAGGCTGCTGCGCTGCTGTTCTCAGGAGGCCCCGCCCTTTCTGCCTGTCCGCAGGGCCGTGAGTCTCTCACACCGGGAGTCTCTCACACCGCGAGTCTCTCACACCGGGAGTCTCTCACACCGCGAGTCTCTCACACCGCGAGTCTCTCACACCGCGAGTCTCTCACACCGCGAGTCTCTCACACCGGGAGTCTCTCACACCGCGAGTCTCTCACACCGCACACGTCTCTCACACCGCGAGTCTCTCACACCGCGAGTCTCTCACACCGCGAGTCTCTCACACCGGGAGTCTCTCACACCGCGAGTCTCTCACACCGCGAGTCTCTCACACCGCGAGTCTCTCACACCGGGAGTCTCTCACACCGGGAGTCTCTCACACCGCGAGTCTCTCACACCGCGAGTCTCTCACACCGCGAGTCTCTCACACCGCGAGTCTCTCACACCGGGAGTCTCTCACACCGGGAGTCTCTCACACCGGGAGTCTCTCACACCGCGAGTCTCTCACACCGCGAGTCTCTCACACCGCGAGTCTCTCACGCCGCACACGTCTCTCACACCGCGAGTCTCTCACACCGCACACGTCTCTCACACCGAGAGTCTCTCACACCGCACACGTCTCTCACACCGCGAGTCTCTCACACCGCACACGTCTCTCACACCGCGAGTCTCTCACACCGCGAGTCTAAGACCTTTTTGCCGAGTAGACACCCCTGCACCTGCACACAGGCCCATCCCACCCCCTCCAAAGACGGCCAATGGCTGCCACGCCTGATGACTGACTGGTCATTCTGGTTATGAGAAAATATCATTCCTATTTTATAATAGGCACAGTCTGTCCGTGTTCATGACTTGTATTTGGTTCCTGGTTAACTGGCACACAAGTGCTCTAGTGCTGCGGCTCAGTGGTCATTAGGTCAGGTCTGGGCCCGAATCAGGCACAGTGAACACTGTGGTGTTGGAAATCTCTGAGGATGCAGCTATAACTCCAGTCCTGGAGGGCCGCAGTGTCTGCAGGTTTAACTCCAGTCCTGGAGGGCCGCAGTGTCTGCAGGTTTAACTCCAGTCCTGGAGGGCCGCAGTGTCTGCTGGTTTAACTCCAGTCCTGGAGGGCCGCAGTGTCTGCAGGTTTAACTCCAGTCCTGGAGGGCCGCAGTGTCTGCTGGTTTAACTCCAGTCCTGGAGGGCCGCAGTGTCTGCAGGTTTAACTCCAGTCCTGGAGGGCCGCAGTGTCTGCAGGTTTAACTCCAGTCCTGGAGGGCCGCAGTGTCTGCAGGTTTAACTCCAGTCCTGGAGGGCCGCAGTGTCTGCAGGTTTAACTCCAGTCCTGGAGGGCCGCAGTGTCTGCAGGTTTAACTCCAGGCCAGGAGGGGGTGCTGTGTCAGGCTGCATGGACGGTGTGCGCTGTGACGCTCTTACCTTGTTGTCCAGGCCGGCGATCTCCTGCTGGCTGGCAGTGGAGAGCAGGAAGGAGTTCATTTGCGTCTTCAGCGTGTCGTCCACCTCTACATCAATATCGTAGCAGGCAGTCTTCTTCTGGTCATTTGGGTCCACACTGAGGAGGGCGTTATAACACAGGGTTTCACTGGCTGTATGTGTATATTCTGAAACACTACAGCTAAGCTAAACCTCTCTCAAACACTACAGCTAAGCTAAACCTCTCTCAAACACTACAGCTAAGCTAAACCACTCTCATGTTACAGCTAAGCTAAACCTCTCTCATGCTACAGCTAAGCTAAACCTCTCTCATGCTACAGCTAAGCTAAACCTCTCTCAGGCTACAGCTAAGCTAAACCTCTCATGCTACAGCTAAGCTAAACCTCTCATGCTACAGCTAAGCTAAACCTCTCATGCTACAGCTAAGCTAAACCTCTCTCATGCTACAGCTAAGCTAAACCACTCTCATGCTATAGCTAAGCTAAACCATTCTCATGCTACAGCGAAGCTAAACCACTCATGCTATAGCTGAGCTAAACCTCTCTCAAACACTACAGCTAAGCGAAACCTCTCCCCTGCTACAGCTAAGCTAAACCTCTCTCATGCTACAGCTAAGCTAAACCTCTCTAAAACACAACAGCTAAGCTAAACCTCTCCCCTGCTACAGCTAAGCTAAACCTCTCCCCTGCTACAGCTAAGCCAAAACGCTCTCATGCTACAGCTAAGCTAGGCTAAGCTGCACAAGCTGTTTCGAGGCACCGTGGTTACCTGATGATGTGGTTAATGATGATCGGCTCAGGAGGCATCAGCAGGGCATGTAAGCGCTGTGGAATCTCAGAGAACTTCATGCGGTGGGTCTCAAAAATCTGAACAGAAAGGAAAATTCCATATGAAAATGGGCGAATAGTTTTGGAACAAATGAATGAATCCGGAAGCTCTGAATTCTGTCTCATTTTAGGAGAAACAAAAAGCATTGTGTACCCCTGCCAAAAGATGGTTGTTGCATCAGCCTGGCCTGTTCTGAACAGGGTCATTGACCTTGTGTTTCTGTAATATTACTTCAGTTTTACTGGTCTTTTTTTGATAGGGTGGATGATATACAGATATGAAGGTGTGAGTCTCACCTGCTAAGGGTGTGTGTGCGTGTGTGTGAGTGTATGTGTGTGTGTGTGTGAGTGTGTGTGTGTGTGTGTGTGTATGTGTGCGTGTGCGTAAGTGTATGTGTGCGTGTGTGAGTATATGTGTGCGTGAGTGTGTGTGAGTGTGTGTGTGTGTGCGTGAGTGCGTGTGTGTGTATGTGTGCGTGTGTGTGTGTGTGTGTATATGTGTGAGTAGGTGTCTCACCTGCTGCAGGTACTTGTCACAGTTGATGAACTCCCTCTCGTGGGGGTCCTGCAGCTTGTGTGTTTTGACGTACTGCCACAGGGCCTGTATGATGACGGGCCGGGTCTGGGTGTGGATGCCCAGCATGCGGGCCAGGCGGGGGTCCAGCTTAAACTGGGGCGGCTGCAGGGAGAACAACACCCGCCATCAGTACAGGGCCTCAAGCACTACACACACTTTACATCTGTTTACCTGTGATCAACCTGTTATTACCTGTGATCAACCTGTTACCTGTGATCAACCTGTTACCTGTGATCAACCTGTTACCTGTGATCAACCTGTTACCTGTGCGCAACCTGCTATTACCTGAGCTCTGCCTGTTATTACCTGTGATCAACCTGTTATTACCTGTGATCAACCTGTTATTACCGGTGATCAACCTGTTATTACCTGTGATCAACCTGTTATTACCTGTGATCAACCTGTTATTACCAGTGCTCAACCCATTATTACCTGTGCTCAACCTGTTATTACCTGTGCTCAACCTGTTATTACCTGTGATCAACCCGTTATTACCTGTGCTCAACCTGCTATTACCTGAGCTCTACCTGTTATTACCTGTGATCAACCTGTTATTACCTGTGATCAACCTGTTATTACCTGTGATCAACCCGTTATTACCTGTGATCAACCCGTTATTACCTGTGATCAACCCGTTATTACCTGTGATCAACCTGTTATTACCGGTGATCAACCTGTTATTAACTGTGATCAAACTGTTATTACCTGTGCTCAACCCATTATTACCTGTGCTCAACCTGCGTTTACACAACCCCAGGCCAGCGTGTGTGTGTGTGTGTGTGTGTGTGTGTGTGTGTGTGTGTGTACGCGTTACCTGGTAGTCCAGCATCAGCAGCACAGTGCAGCGCACACACACATCCCCCGGCCTCTTCACCTGGAACCCGTCCGTCTCCTGGGTGGTGCCGGTCCTGTGCCACTGAGAGAGGAGACCCAACACTTACACTGAGAGAGGAGACCCAACACTTACACTGAGGGGGGAGACCCAACACTCACACTGAGGGGGGAGACCCAACACTTACACAGAGAGGAGACCCAACACTTACACTGAGGGGGGAGACCCAACACTTACACTGAGAGGAGACCCAACATCCACACTGAGGGGGGAGACCCAACACTCACACATCTACACTGAGTGGGGAGGAAGACCCAACATTCACACTGAGGGGGGAGACCCAACATCTACAATGAGGGAGGAGGAAGAGACCCAACATTCACACTGAGGGGGGAGACCCACACACCTCCACCAGGTGGTTATCCGGGCCGTACAGGTCCTTCTCCAGCTCGATCACCAGCGACTTGAAGAACGAGGAGAACTTCCTCTTCTGCTTGGTGGCCTCGTACTTCGACACAGCAGTCTGCAAGAGGAACACACCCACTCTCACACACCCGCTCTCACACACCTGTTCTGTTGAGAGGTATGACCACATCACACTTCATCACCTCACCCCAGCCCTGGTCTTTCTCGTTCAGCAACTGAGGAAGTGGCGGGATGGCTCAGGCTTCCTCTCACATGGTTCCATGTTGGCATGGTTACCCACATTAGTGATGCTGACACTTGTGTTCCTCCGCACGGTTAAATCACTCAGGATAACAGTCTAATAACCTCATGAATTAGTGTTTGCATGCCTGTGTGTCTGCGAGTGGGTGTGCTCTTTAAGTCAGACAGAAAGCAAGTGATTCCCAAGTGGAGGGCTACTGTGATGGCTGTCAACACTTGAAACACATGAAAGCGATGTCCAGCAATAACACGGCTTTATCTTATGACACTGCAGCTACGACCACCAATAACATCAGAATGCTGTCTAGTGCAGTAAAAATGGATAAAACCACCATGTTCCCAAAAAGACAGCACTGTTCATATTGACATTTTTCCTGTTCCAAACGAGGATGGCTGAGCGCCTAGAACAGCTGCAGTGATGCCGGGGTGCTGTTTGAAGCATGGGGGGGGGTTTCCAACAGGAAATTGGGCGGGGCGTGGAACGGAACCTAAAATCTCCAGCGCCCCCCTGGGACCTGAGACCCCCAGTGCCCCACAGCGCGTAGGGGCCCAACCCCGGGGCCCCAACACCATGTAGGGGCTGAACTCACGTCCTCCAGGAGACGGCCCTCCACACGCAACTCCCATGATGCAACAGTGCCCTCGCCGTCCTCCGCGTCGGGCTTCGCCGGGTTGAAGGTGTTGGAGATGAAGATGCGCAGCTTCCTCTTTTGCTAAAAGAAAAAGCAGAAAATGAAAACATTTACAAGAACATTATGAATATTCCAAAAGGAAGATATTTATACCAAATACAATGAACATTTCAATAGAATGCAATGGATATTTAAACCATTTCAGCCCAACAAGAAGTGGCTCCACCCAAAGAGGATTTTGGCTTTGGTTGAGAAAGTTGAGATTCTATTTTTTTTAATAGGGGCTCAAAACAAAATAATTTGGACATTTATTAATGTTTTTATTTTATATATTTTATTTTTTTCCCCGAAACACATTTAAGTCAGTCTTGCAGAACCATTTGCTTTCATTTACCAGTAGTGACTAACATCGGCATTTGAACATAACAGCTTCATGGTTGAGATATTAACCATGAAGCTGTGTAATTTATGTTTTGTTCCAAAACATAAATTACACTGCTTTGTGCTTAAAGAAACAAAGCTCCGAACAATTTTCTATACTGTAATATATATTACAAGTTAAATATTATAGTGCGAGCCATAATTCATTGGATAGTGACACATTTTTTGTTAATTTGGTTCGGCACTCTAGCACTTTGTGGCTGAAAGGATACAATGACAATGAGGTTGAAGAGCAGACTGTGACTGTATTTTCATCCATACCAGATGAACCGCGCAGAAATGACCGCATTGTCATTGTATCCTTTCAAACTCAAAGTGCAAGAGTAAAATAACAATATGGGTCCCTGTCCAGTGAATTATGGTGCTCACGGTTATACAGAGTAATCTTCTCCAGGCTCTACCTTGATGGGTCTCTTCAGAGCCTCCTGGATGTCCAGTCTCTTGCGCATGATGGTCTGGTCCAGCTTCCTCTCGAAGGCCAGCAGGTCCATGTAGGCCTGAGATTCCGGGACCAGCTCCCTGATCTACAATTTGCAAAGAAGTACAGAGATGAGCCACAGAAGTTCTGGAACAAGGTTTTATGGACTGATGAGACGAAGATTAATCGCTACCAATGTGATGGAAAGGCCAAAGTGTGGAGAAAGAAGGGATCTGCTCATGATCCAAAACATACAAGCTCATCTGTGAAGCATGGTGGAGGAAGTGTCATGGCTTGGGCTTGCATGGCTGCTTCTGGAGTGGGCTCACTAATCTTCATTGATGATGTAACTCATGATGGTAGCAGCAGGATGAATTCAGAAGTCTACAAAAACATTCTGTCTGCCAACTTACGGAGAAATGCGTCCAAACTAATTGGGAGGAACTTCATCATGCAGCAAGACAATGACCGAAAACACACTGCCAACACAACAAAGGACTTCATTAGGGAGAAAAAGTTGAAGGTTTTACACTAGCCAAGTCAATCACCAGACGTTAACCCAATTGAGCAGTGCATTTCATCACCTGAAGATAAGATTGAAGGGGAACCCCCCTCGAAACAAAAAACAGCTGAAAACTGCTGCAGTAAAAACTGCTGTAGTAAAAGCCTGGAAAAGTATCACAAAAGAAGAATGCAACAGTTTGGTGATGTCAATGGGTCACAGGGTTGATGCAGTTAGCAAGCATGGGAAATGCTACGAAATATTAAGGGTTATTTACTTAAATACTCTCTGTTCCAATACTTTTGCTCACCAAAAATTGGGTGGTCTGACACCAAAGTTCTGTTCAAAGTGTAAAGGTGTAAATACCAGGAAATAAAAGCTGAAATTCTGAACTCTTGTCTCATGTTCATCTTTTCAATACTTTCGGCGGGGAATATGTACGTGTGTATATGTGAGGGTGTGGCATTCTCTTTCAACAGGTAAGGTTAAAAAAAGACCTTCACTTGAAGTGATTATGTGGAATTAGGTGGTGAACGTTTATTCTAGAATATGTGTCTGGTTTCTCAGGTGAATGCGCTGGTTGGCTATTCATCTAGGGAATGCCAATTAAAGAAGAAGACTATCGTACAGTATGTGCAATAACCCACAGCACCTGCTGCGGTCTCATTCATAATTGTATGCAACTGATTGTTGAGATGGAAAAATATATTTTTTTATTTTATTTTATTTTTAAAAAAAATAAAAACCAGACACTGACAAAGGATTGCATCTACAATGTACTGCTGGCAACAATATTAAAGGTTGTTTTGCAAGATACAGTGTGCAGGAGTCCAACTTCTTTATGAAAATGAAAATGAAACGCCTGCACACCTACAACTCAATCCAGTTTCTTCAAAAGCCAAGTGGTCACAGTTGTGTTGGAGAACATAATGAGACTAAAGGCCTCGAGTGCAGCCCTGTGGAGGGTCTGTCCTCTCCCACACAGCGGTCCTCCACTTAAGCACGATGCTGGGGTCCTTTATGTCTCTGTGCTATAATACATATAATGCATGTAAAACCAGTGACTGCCCGGCACGGTGTGAATGTGTGACGGTGTGAATGTGACAGGCACTCACCCTCTGGGGCAGGATCTTATCAGCCATCTTCTTCTTCTTCGCGCTGCGGAGAGGTGAAAATCACATGAGGAACCGCAACAAAGCCCCACAATGAGAGACTAAACTCCAATCCACAATGAGAGACTAAACTCCAATCCACAATGAGAGACTAAACTCCAATCCACAATGAGAGACTAAACTCCAATCCACAATGAGAGACTAAACTCCAATCCACAATGAGAGACTAAAGTCCAATCCACAATGAGAGACTAAACTCCAATCCACAATGAGAGACTAAACTCCAATCCACAATGAGAGACTAAACTCCAATCCACAATGAGAGACTAAAGTCCAATCCACAATGAGAGACTAAACTCCAATCCACAATGAGAGACTAAACTCCAATCCACAATGAGAGACTAAACACCAATCCACAATGAGAGACTAAACACCAATCCACAATGAGAGACTAAACTCCAATCCACAATGAGAGACTAAACTCCAATCCACAATGAGAGACTAAACTCCAATCCACAATGAGAGACTAAACTCCAATCCACAATGAGAGACTAAACTCCAATCCACAATGAGACTAAACTCCAATCCACAATGAGAGACTAAACTCCAATCCACAATGAGAGACTAAACTCCAATCCACAATGAGAGACTAAAGTCCAATCCACAATGAGAGACTAAACTCCAATCCACAATGAGAGACTAAACTCCAATCCACAATGAGAGACTAAACTCCAATCCACAATGAGAGACTAAAGTCCAATCCACAATGAGAGACTAAACTCCAATCCACAATGAGAGACTAAACTCCAATCCACAATGAGAGACTAAACACCAATCCACAATGAGAGACTAAACACCAATCCACAATGAGAGACTAAACTCCAATCCACAATGAGAGACTAAACTCCAATCCACAATGAGAGACTAAACTCCAATCCACAATGAGAGACTAAACTCCAATCCACAATGAGAGACTAAACTCCAATCCACAATGAGACTAAACTCCAATCCACAATGAGAGACTAAACTCCAATCCACAATGAGAGACTAAACTCCAATCCACAATGAGAGACTAAACACCAATCCACAATGAGTTGGATGGAGCTGATTATTTCCATCATTGGCAAACTTATTAAATCAAGGAAAATGATTGAAGACAGGTCAAGACCAATAATTTGTTTCAATTGGTAGAAACGGAGCAGAAACGGAGCAGAAACGAATGACGATGTTTTTAATGGTCACACAGAGGTCCCACTCACTGCTGGCTGCGGCTCTGCTGTTGGACCTGCTGGATCTGTTGGGGGGCGGGTCTCTTGCGGGACGGGTCCATGAGGGGCATGCCCGGGCGGGCCCCGGGGCTGCTGTATCCGGGGGGGCCCATGGAGGGGCCCTGGGGGGCCAGGCGGCCGGAGGGGGGCAGGCCAGGCCTCTGTGGGTGGGGGGGGGGGGAGGTTAGCACAGCTCCCACCGTAACCTGTGCCACTAGGGAAGGGTCTAGGCGGAACCACTTTAACTAAAACAACACCCGTCTTCAATACAGTTCTGTAGTACAAATTATATATCATACTTTACATATTTACATGAATTACATTTATTTAATAATTCAATAAAGCAACATAGCACATGTAGACATATGAAAACAGTATGAAAACAGGTTACACATTCAGTCGGTGCACCGTACACCAGGAGTGGTAACAGCAGTAATGTACAATCGCATCGATAAGGCAAAAGGTCCAAAACTAACTACAAATACTTTCCTTGGCTACATTGGCACGTTTTGATTATATGACACGTATTTATGCACGCAAATAAACATGACAAAGCGTTTCAGTTTGCTTCATAAATAATGTCTTCGTTATATAGCAGTCACTAGCTTAGTGAGCTATGCATACTTGATTTCGGGAGTGCTTTGAGCCCAACATGTCTCCAATTTATTCCTGGTAAGAAAATCAGCAAACCAGGTTTTGAAAAAAGCCATGCCTTCTAGGCACAAGCAAAAGCAATGGCTTTAATAAAAACACTGATCACTCGTAGAGCTTCAGATCTGGGGTTTAGCGCACAGTGCCTTCTGAGCAACGGTGTGCTCACACAGCCAAAGAAGATTCATTTGACAATTTTACAGTCTCTATAAAACCGGCCCGTCTCTACCCGAGTCCTTCTGTAAACGGCCTTTAGTTTCATCTCACGGAGAGTGAAAAATCATTAAAAGCCATTATTGAAGAATGCCTGAGCCCATCGCTTTCAGCTAGCGAATGTATACATGCACGCGCGTGCCAGGGGGTTTCCTGGCTGAAAATGAGAGAAAGGCGGTACTTTAATCGTGATCACGTGATCAAATGCAGGAAGTGCTGAAGCAGTCAGCCACCGCTTAAAAGTAGTCAGCTGGGAGGAGGCGGGGATAAAATAATAATCCAAAGCGATTTACAGTTGATTAGACTAACCAGGGGACAATCCTCCCTGAAGCAATGAGGGGATAAGGGCTTTGCTTAAGGGCTCAACAGCTGTGCGGATCTGTGGTGACACCAGGGCTTGAACCACCAATCCTCTGGGGCCCAGTCATGTACCTTAAGATTGCCCAGCCAGTCAACTCAGTTGACAGTGTAAGGAGCTCAGTTTTCATAAAGTTTACTGAAATGAGGCTCTTCAGCTGAAGACATGAAGCCGCCTGCGTCTATAGGCCTACATCACCCTGCGAGATGCTGCACATCTGAGACTGACTGACCTACAGCCGTCTGCGTCTATAGGCCTACATCACCCTGCGAGATGCTGCACACTGAGACTGACTGACCTACAGCCGCCTGCGTCTATAGGCCTACATCACCCTGCGAGATGCTGCACACTGAGACTGACTGACCTACAGCCGCCTGCGTCTATAGGCCTACATCACCCTGCGAGATGCTGCACACTGAGACTGACTGACCTACAGCCGTCTGCGTCTATAGGCCTACATCACCCTGCGAGATGCTGCACATCTGAGACTGACTGACCTACAGCCGCCTGCGTCTATAGGCCTACATCACCCTGCGAGATGCTGCACACTGAGACTGACTGACCTACAGCCGTCTGCGTCTATAGGCCTACATCACCCTGCGAGATGCTGCACATCTGAGACTGACTGACCTACAGCCGCCTGCGTCTATAGGCCTACATCACCCTGCGAGATGCTGCACACTGAGACTGACTGACCTACAGCCGTCTGCGTCTACAGGCCTACATCACCCTGCGAGATGCTGCACACTGAGACTGACTGACCTACAGCCGTCTGCGTCTACAGGCCTACATCACCCTGCGAGATGCTGCACATCTGAGACTGACTGACCTACAGCCGTCTGTGGAGCTCAGTGATAAACAATGAATTTACATTTATTCATGCAATAACTGTTAAACGAAGTCTACAATCTGTTTTAAATATTATTTATATTCTCCCTTCCAATAAAAATGAACTCTCTCCTTCCCCCCATCAGACACACAGGTCTCTACCCGTATCTCCGCCTGCCTGAGACACATCCAGAGCTGGATGGGCAACCACCATCTCAACCCAGATAAGATGGAGGTGATCTTCATCCCTGCTTTAACCTCTCCCTTCTCTGATTTCTCCATCTGACTAGGGGATACCACAGTGACCTCATCACCTAGTGCAAGAAACCTTGGAGTGGTGATGGACAACAGGCTATCCTTCTCCAAGAACATCGCTACGGTGACCCGGGCGTGCAGGTTCTTCCTGTACAACATCCGGAGAATCCAACCCTTTCTCACCACCTACTCCACTCAGCTCCTTGTTCAAGCAATGGTCCTGCCCCGCCTGGACTATTGCAATTCTCTGCTGGCTGGCCTTCCAGCATCTGCCATCAGACCCCTACAACTCATCCAGAATGCTGCAGCCCGTCTGGTATTCAATGTTCCCAGACATTCACATGTCACCCCCCTGCTCAGCAACCTCCACTGGCTGCCTGTTATGGCTCGCATCAAATTTTAAACTTTGGTGCTCGCATACCAGGCAGTTAAAGGATCAGCCCCTGTGTATATTCAATCCCTTATCAAGACCTATACACCAACAAGACCCCTCCGTTCTGCCACTTCGTGCCATCTGGCGCCTCCCCCTCGCCACACCTGCACTTCACGCTCATGACTGCTGTCTGTCCTGGTCCCACGGTGGTGGAATGACCTCCCGGTGAATGTCAGAACGGCAGAGTCTCTGACCTCCTTCAAGCGCAGACTGAAGACCCATCTCTTCAGGCTACACCTTTCCCTCCCCAACTCACAATCACTGTGATTAGCCTTAGACCGTAATGGCACTTATGTATAGATATCGTTACATGTATAGGTATTGTTGTTTTTATTGGCTGTTGTTGTATTCTAGCTGCCAACAGTGGTATGCTAGTTTGAATGTTGATTGTACTCTTCAAGGGTTCTGAAATTCTGTATGTTTACACTAGGACTCGGAACTGGATAAGAGCGTCTGCTAAATGCCACGTAATGTAATGTACAAAATTGGGAGAGATCAAGGTTAATAGGCAATACATAAGTGTGTATATACAGTGCATGTATATTCACAGCGCTTCACTTTTCCCACATTTTGTTATGTTACAGCCTTATTCCAAAATGGAATAAATAACACCCCATAATGACAACATGAAAGAAGTTTTTTTGAAATTTTTGCTAATTTATTAAAAATAAAAAACTAAGAAATCACATGTACATAAGTATTCACAGCCTTTCCCATGAAGCTCAAAATTGAGCTCAGGTGCATCCTGTTTCCACTGATCAACCTTGAGATGTTTCTACAGCTTAATTGGAGTCCACCTGTGGTAAATTCAGTTGATTGGACATGATTTGGAAAGGCACACACCTGTCTATATAAGGTCCCACAGCTGACAGTTCATGTCGGAGCACAAACCAAGCATGAAGTCAAAGGAATTGTCTGTAGACCTCCGAGACAGGATTGTCTCAAGGCACAAATCTGGGGAAGGGTACAGAAACATTTCTGCTGCTTTGAAGGTCCCAATGAGCACAGTAGCCTCCATCATCCGTAAAAGGAAGAAGTTTGGAACCACCAGGACTCTTCCTAGAGCTGGCCGCCCGTCTAAGCTGAGCAATCGGGGGAGAAGGGCCTTAGTCAGGGAGGTGACCAAGAACCCGATGGTCACTCTGTCAGAGCTCCAACGTTCCTCTGTGGAGAGAGGAGAACCTTCCAGAAGGACAACCATCTCCGCAGCAATCCACCAATCAGGCCTGTATGGTAGAGTGGCCAGACGGAAGCCACTCCTTAGTAAAAGGAGTTTGCCAAAAGGCACCTGAAGGACTCTCTGACCATGAGAAACAAAATTCTCTGGTCTGATGAGACAAAGATTGAACTCTTTGGCGTGAATGCCAGGCGTCATGTTTGGAGGAAGCCAGGCACCGCTCATCACCTGGCCAATACCATCCCTACAGTGCTCCAGAGTGCTCTTGACCTCAGACTGGGGCGATGGTTCATCTTTCAGCAGGACAACGACCCTAAGCACACAGCCAAGATATCAAAGGAGTGGCTTCAGGACAACTCTGTGAATGTCCTTGAGTGGCCCAGCCAGAGCCCAGACTTGAATCCGATTGAACATCTCTGGATCAAAGATAGGAGTGCCAAGCTTGTAGTATCATATTGAAAAAAACTTGAGGTTGTAATTGCTGCCAAAGGTGCATCAACAAAGTATTGAGCAAAGGATGTGAATACTTATGTACATGTGATTTCTTGGTTTTTTTATTTTTAATACATTTTTCATGTTGTCATTATGGGGTGTTGTGTGTAGAATTTTGAGGAAAAAAATGAATTTATTCCATTTTGGAATAAGGCTATAACATAACAAAATGTGGGAAAAGTAAAGCGCTGTGAATACTTTCCGGATGCACTGTATAGTCCCCTCTGTTGGAACAGCAAGGCTTTTGTTTCTGCAATTCACTGCAGAGGGAGCTTGCTGCAGTGAGAGGATCAGTAGCATGACCGGGAGGAAGTGAATGTGTGTGTTACTATTCAAATCAATATTTAAAGCACAATTTCAGTAATGTGTATGAGTGCATATATATGCATGTACGCGTATGTATGTATGTGTATAAATATGTATGTATGTGTATGTATGTACGCATGTGGAAAAGAGGTAATGCACACATGGTCAGATGCTAATATGAAATGCATGCTATTTTCTACATTTATCAACCATTTACCTCGTTTTAAAATAAACACATTTGTCAAAGGAAAAAGAAATGCGTCATACAAAATTAAATCCCTTCCAATCACTGTGGAACATTCAAGGGATACATTTATCTATATTTGGACCCCGAGTTCCTACAAAACATTAAGGACACTGACATAGTTATCCTACAGGAAGCCCTGTGTCAAACAGAACGGTCCACTCTCAGTCTCTCAAGCTGCAGAGAATAATAGTCCCTCCATCAAAAAGCCCACTGTAAACCCAGGAAGAGCCACTGGCGGCATTTTAATCTGGTTCAGAGCTGACAAATTAGATCCCACAAGAATCAAGAACAGGAACCATCACCTGGCCTAAAATAGGTAAAACAATTCTCTATACCGACAGAAATATTTTTGTTCAATATACTTTCCACCTTCTGAATCCCCAAAATTACAGAGTAAACATTCCCTAATCTCCACACTGAAGTCTGCCATTCCCAGACCCAGGGAAATGTGCTGATGTACTGAATGCTCCGACTGACACTCAGCCTGACTACATCCATCCCCAAGGAAATTCTCATATATTGGGAAATAAGCCTCCCAATATTAAAACTTAGCCACCCAGAAACAGCTCTTGACCACCAAATAAACAAAAATGGAAGAAACCTGCTGCATCTCTGTCAAGACCTCGGCCTGTACGTTGTCAATGGCAGAACACGAGGGGACCTTTTGGGGAGATTTACCTATAGCTCACCATTTGGCAACAGCACAGTCAGCACACTGACTTTGACCCATTCTGTTTCTGAGCTTTCACAGTCAAGCCACTAACCCCTCTATCTGACCACAGCCAAATTGCCTTGCCCCTAAAAAGGACAGACACTAACACCACGCATACACAGCCCAGTAAGGTGTATAATTCTAGAGTTCTTCACTCAGGGGCAATGCAACCTCAGTCCCACCCGATTTAATATTTACATCAATGAATTGGCCACAATTTTGGAAAAATCTGGAGCCCCTGGCTACATGATAAAGAAATTCAATTCCTGATGTAAGCCGATGACCTGGTTCTGCCATCACCTACAGAACAAGGACTGCAGCAGAACCTGGATCTGCAAGAGCAGTACTGTCAAGACCTGGGCCCTGGCAGTAAATGTTAAAAAGACTAGAGTTATGATTTATGAAAAGACCCAGATCTCAGGAAAATAAATACTAATTTTATTTAGTATCAAACAAAATAAAACATCGCACAAATTATACTTATTTAGGTCTCACAATTAGTTCATCTGGAAGCTTTAACTGAAAGAGAAAGCCAGAAAGGAGAGGCCAGAAAATCTGAAGGGCCATTAAGAGGAATACAAATTGACATTCCAATCAAATCTTTAAAACTCTAACTGAACCTATTGTACCTTATGGCAGTGAAATGTGGGGTCGGCTTACAAAACCAGATTTCTCAAAATGAATCCCTGCATGTAGAATTCCGTAAAATGATACTACGTGTACAAAGAAAAGCACCTAATAGTGCATGCAGGGCTGAATTTGGCCAATATCCACTCCTAATCAACATTGAAAAAAGAGCATTTAAGTTCTGGCAACATCTAAACCACAGCGACCCCAACTCTTACCATTACAAAGCCCTGAAATGCCAAGAGCAGAGAACAGTCCTCTCAGTCAGAAGGTCTTGAGGCTGACTGCACTAACACCTAGCCTACTAACACCAATCAGCCTCAGGACAACGCCACCAAAACACAGGAAATTAGTGTAAACCTAATTATATCAACATAAAGAACAGTATATCAGCTACTGGAAAACTCAAACCTAAAGTAAACTTCATTGTTATCTGGTCCTAAAAAGACAATGCAATTTGGCAGATTACCTCACCAGTCAAAAATACAACATTTAGGAAACTATTGACAATGCACAGGCTCAGTGAGCACAGGCTGTACTGGAGACCAGGCTCCCACAGGGGAAAGGCTGAACTGGAGACCAGGCTCCCACAGGGGAAAGGCTGTACTGACAGTGCCAAAAACGAGGTGGAGACAGAGGCACACTTTCTACGACACTGTACAAAATATGAAACCGAAAGAGAAACATTGTTCAGAAAAATTGCAGAGGTTTGCCCAAATTTCACCCATCTCCCAGAGGGTAAGAAACTCCTCATTCTCCCAGGAGAGGAAGGGAGAAGCACAACCCTGGCAGGTGCTTCTTTTTCATGTTTCAATACGCACCTACATACATCCTGCCAATAAAGCACACTGAATTGAGAACAAAATAAACTGAAAGAGAAGTGAACTCCAGCCTCCTGGAGGAGGGAGAGGAATGCCCTGAAGCAGCTCCACAGTGTAATGAGGAAAAAAAGGTCGCCGGGTTCACTCTCGAACCCCATATACCCGAGCACTCGCACACCGCCAGACGGACGGCGGTAAAGACTCAGAATCGGCTCCCTACAGGCAGCGTACTCACCGAGCCCTGCGCCAGGAAACGGAACAACCGACTGCAGGTCTCTGACTGCATGGCTGCTGGTCGTCACAGCGATTCAGAGGGAATGACAGATTCCCTGCTCCCCGCAGGTGCCATGGAAACGGAGCGAGGATGCGAGAGGTGGAGACCAACGGTGTACGCACACGCGCACACACACACACACACACACACACACACACACACACACACACACACACACACACACAGCAGTACCCGCCATACTGCTGCTTCTGTACTTAAATGCTTTCCCCTTCCCTGGGAACAAGGTTTGAAAGAGGGGTCAGGCCGCTCATCCCTGCTCATCCATCCACCCACGCACGCACGTACCCATTCATTCATTCATTCATTCATTTATCCATCCATCCAATCACTTATTCATCCATCGCCTCGGTAATTCATCCATTCTATATATCAGGCAGACAAAGAGCCGTTAAAGTTTCACAGACTCCGTGGCAGCTGCATGACAATGCTTTAAATCTTATATTTCAGATTTAAAACCTGACTTTCATGCTCAGACCTTGATGCAAAATTAATTTGCAGCTCAGAGTTTCCGGCGCGAGACCACCTGACCCCTAACTTCGGCAGCGAATGAAAAGGAAGCTGCAATAAACAGCACATCGTGTTCAACCGCTCCTGACCATGTCCTATTACCCAGAGCCATTACTTTCCAAACACAATTCTCCGACCTTGAATCTGTCGGTTGTGAAAAGAGCACGGATTCCGCAGCGGACTAAGCCTGCGTTGTAGCCGCTTTGTGTTCAGGGCTCAGAGCATGGAAACGCAGGAAGAACAGAACATCTTTTCAGACGCGAAGGGACAAAGACCCCAAGGTTTCTGAGGGGGTGGAAGTCTAGGTAAAGGGAGGGGAATGCTTAGGGAAACTGCCTTGTGAGAGATCTCTTTAACACTGACGCGGATCATACCAATGCAGAACAGAAATGATACTGAATGGGCCATCAACAGCTTGACATTTTTAAAAATACAATTCGCCATCAAATTAAGTATGTGTGTGTGTGTTGCTGCTGGATTTCACTGTTACAGCAATTCATTGGTCAACTAAAGCAGTTAATTCTATCTTACCCGGTTTCTGGGGTTTGAACCGGTTGCTAATTTAAGGATAAAGCAAAACCTGCACGGGCTCTCTGGCCAGGGCTTCCCAACAACGTTCGCTGGACTGTATCCGGCATCACTTGCTTCGAAATGTTTTATTGGCTAGCTAGACAGCTAGCTAACGATGGGCCTAGCTAACATAACCTGCTGATATACTTTTACTTATCCTAACTACTAGCTAGCAAAATAACGGTTAGCTGGGTAGTGCTACCAGATAGTTATAGAAGTTAGTTTACAAATAACAGGTGGGACTGGCGGCTTAGCTACACGTTTCAACAAGGAATTCACGAAATGCAAGAAATACAGCTAAGTTAGCTAATGCTTTTTAACCAACTAGACAACGTTAACTATCGTTAGCCAACTGTACATTTCTGGCCTGACTTCACGTTATTGCTCATATTTAGCTGACATTAATAAAGCACTACTACTACTAAATGACTAATTGAAGTGCGGCAGCGCTATGAAATAACGATAGCTAGCTAACTAGGTACAGCTTATATGGTCAACTACAACAAGTTATTAGCAACGGCATACCTTATCATAGATAACGTCACCTAGCTAGCATTAGCAATCAACCGAACCGGCTGGTTAGCTAAGCTTGCTGCTAACCGTTGCACTGGGTTAGCTAGCTGGCGAAGCATGTACCAGCTTGCTAAATTTAACGTAGCTAGCTAGCTATCGAACTTAGGTACCTAACGTTATGTTGCTTGCTTATAATTGTAACAATTATAAGCAATAGCTACAATTCAATGCCACGGCTAGCCAAACAGGGGTTTTGCCCAACCGTGTCTCGCAGTGCCTAACGTTAACTGCCTAGCTGGACAGCATTATTTGTCTCCCAGCATCGCAGTAACCACGACCCCCTTCATCCCTTTCTCTTTGTTCCTCCTGCGATGTCCTACCGGGTATCCCGGGCCGGGCATTGGGGAACGGTAAAGGTGATTCTGTGCGCCCGGAGACGGTCCCATCCGACCGGCAGGGGTTCCAGGTCCCATTCCAGGTGGCCCACCTGTCACCGGGGGCCCAGGACCCATACTACCACCAACGCCACCAGTTGGTGCTGCCTGAAAGCTTCCGCGGGCCGCCATCTTCTCCATACTGGGAAAGAAGGCGCGAGGTCAACGAGAGCGGACTAACGCAAATACCGCGATAATAGAGTGTTACTTCAATCATACAAGCTGTGCTTCAGTACGGTTTCGCTGGTTGAAAGCTGATAGAACCGATGAAACTATACGAATATGTAGAATCGATTATTTGCAAGCATTTACAATAATTGTTAAAATAATTTAATGTGATGACGCTTCTTTATATTTGAACAAGGATTACTGTTGCAATTTGAACCACCACCAGATGTCGTTATGTTACTGATTGTATAGTTGTGTTTTGACGTATATACACTCACCGCACTTAGCCTATCCACTTATGATGCGTTGTGTGTTCTGATGCTCTTCTGCATACCACTGTTGTACAGTGTGGTTATTTGCGTTACTGTCACCTTCCTGTCAGCTTGGACCAGTCTGGCCATTCTCCTTTGTCTCTCATTAACAAGGCGTTTCTGTCTGCAGAACTGCGGCTCACTGGATTATTATTATTATTATTATTATTATTATTATTATTATTATTATTATTATTTTCACCAGTCTTTGCAAACTCGAGAGACTAGTCTGCATGAAAATAAATCCCAGGAGATCAATCAGCAGATAGAGATAAACCACCCTGTCTGCCACCAACAATCATTCCACGGTCAAAGTAACACGTTTTCCCCATTCTGCTGGTTGATGTGAACATTCACTGAAGCTCCTGACCCATATCTACATGATTGTATGCATTCCACTGCTGCTACACAATTGGCTGATTAGATAATTGCATGAATAAGTAGGTGTAATAAAGTAAAAATGTTCTAAATAAAGTGCTTGGTGAGTGTATATATTTTTATCATATATTTAAATTCAATACACTGCCTGTATTGAAGGTTTTTCTGCACTTGTTGGTGGATATCTAAATGATACTTTAATACAAAGTCACAATAAGATCTGAATAGCCGTTGGGCCCTTGGGCAAGGCCCTTAACCCTGTATTGCTCCAGGGGAGGATTGTCTCCTGTTTAGTCTAATCAACTGTACGTTGCTCTGGATAAGAATGTCTGCCAAATGCCATTAATGTAATGTAATATAATTATATCAGATATATTTTTACATCTTGGATGCAAAATGTAATCAATCCAGAATATGCACCCTCTGTGCAACAGTCACAAGCAAACACTCCCATGTTATACCTGCATGTCTGGGTAGCACCGGTAAAATTACCGTAATTAGCGTAATAACATAGCCTCTGTGTACTGAGCCTTGGTTATATGACACGGTAAATGTCTATGACGTGTAGAAATAAACTCAATATACAAGTTCCTGTGATGGATGGATAAAAAGATGGCAGATTTCACCAGTGATTATATAGGACTATTCCAGGTGTAACCGAGGGGATATTTCTGCTGCAAATTTCAATTTCTGCATAACAAGTGATGTGCATTTGTTCCGCTGAGTTAACAATCAACCTCCCAAGCCAAGAAAACAAATTGTTTCTCCATCCGTGACATCGCATTCTGTAGCAGATGTTCAAGTCCTTACTAGCATTCCTTAATTTATGCCTACAATGTCTACAAAACAACCACCGGTGAGTACTACTTCTGGTGAATACTCTTTGAATATCACTGGTGAATACTCTTTCTGGTCAATACTCTTTGATTATCACCGGTGAATACTCTTTCTGGTCAATACTCTTTGAATATCACCGGTGAATACTCTTTCTGGTCAATACTCTTTGAATATCCTACATAATGGGGTACTACAGTACCTCACATCTGTGAAGCACGGTGGAGGAAGTGTCATGGCTTGCATGACTGCTTCTGGAGTGGGCTCACTAGTCTTTATTGACGATGTAACTATTGATGGCAGAAGCAGGACGAATTTAGAAGTCTACAAACTAATTGGGAGGAACTTCATCATGCAGCAAGACAATGACCAAAGACACACTGCCAACACAACAAAGGACTTCATAATGGAGAAAGGTTTTAGACTGGCCAAGTCAATCACCAGACCTTAACCCTATAGAGCATGCATTTAACCTTGTAAGGAGAAGATCGAACGGAACCCCCCCCCCCCCCCCCCCCCCCTTCAAGGGATATGCTACCACATATGAAGTGTTATTTACTTTCATTTACGTTAATACTCTCTCTTCCAATATTTTTGCTCACCTAAAATTGTGTGGTCTGATACCAATGTCCACTATGTTCTAAGTAGTTTAACACATCTAGGTGTAAATACCAGGAAATAAAAGCTGAACTCTTGTCTCATGTATTCAGTGTATTGCAAATGTATTCAGTGTATTGTAAGTCCCTCAATGTTAGTAGTCCTGCATTGCCTACTGACATACACTGATGCCAGGGAAAAAACAGAAACCAGAAACTTGGGATAAACCAGAAATCTAAAACTTGGTTAAGTATGTCTGTACTTACATGTTACTCTTACATCTCTTACAAACTCTCATCTGTACTTCACAAAGTGGCTTCAGGGTTCAATGTAACAGGGACAGTAGGCCAGATGAGATGGGTCAAAAAACCAAACATGAACTTCAATCTCACCCCACCCACCTGCATTTCCTCTCTCTTCTCTTTGTATTGTATTTAGGAATACTAAAGGATCTGAAAAACACCCAGTCTTCAATATTTCAGCAGAGAGTACATCGTTTGAGGAGTCTTGAATGTGGCTCCAAAGGTTATTTTTACTGTGATAAATTGTTACATGCTTTTCTCTGCCTGATTATGATTAATTGAAGACAACTGATAGAGAGTCACACTTTTGTGAAGTTGATTAATGTCAGTAATGTATCCTGATCCTGAAATGAATGAATTGGTATTAGTTATGTAATGTGCTTTGGATAATGGTGGCTGCCAACTAAATTAATTAGCATATGTAAAGTGCCAAAGGGCCTGTTCAATTCAACATGAGCACCTTGTCCTCAATCATTGTGTTCGCTTTGGGTCCAATTGCCCCATTTTAAACTTTTAGTAAAAGAGGACTTATACTTTTGAAAGATGCATTTCATAACCAGTGACTAATCCAGTGTATATATGGTTCTGGTTTTCATTGTGTATTTGATTTATATCTTTTTGCCTATATGGTTTTGTTCAATACAATAATATAAACATGGAAAATAATTGAGACTGTCAGTTAAAAACAATAATATCAATAAGCTACTGCAAGAAAACCATGATTCATGTCCCCCATGCCTTCATTTTAGTGGATTCATAAAAAATAAAAATCACATGTTCATAACAAAAAAATTAAGACATTTTGTTAACTTTTGTTTATTTATCTTTGTTAACAGTGAACTGTGTCAACTAGCACTGGTAAATTACAAACAACAATTAACCATATTTATTGCTTATACTGTTATGAATTGAGATAAATTGAATGTGAGTTTTTGATGCAGGCTAACAGTTTCACCGATGCTAATGAGGAAACAGAACACACAGGTTAAGAGTGCCCTGTCAGTGCAATTATAATACAGTACCATGTTGTTATGAAAAAGTGGATAAGGTTACACCTCAGTAATTACAAGACCATGAGCCCCAATCAGAAGTGTGTATTGAAAATATATGTTCGGGGGTGTCTCGGTGGCGCAGCCTGCAGAGCACTGACCGCATGCTGATTGTGAGCCGCGACGTCAACAGTTCAAATCCGACCGTCTGACAATTTGTTGCATGTCTTTCCCTCTCTCTCGCCCCCATTCTTCCTGTCTCTATATACTGTCCAATAAAGCTGAAAAAGGCCTAAAAAATATCTTAAAAAAAAGAAAATATATCTTTGAATGCACAGTGGCTTCAGAACGTACCCCTTGAATTTTTGCACACTTTGTTGTGTTTTTTTTTGTGCCATTTTTGAGCGTTCAACAACCCATAATGATAGTGAAAACATGTTTTTAGAAAGTTTCCCAAATGTATTAAAAATCAAAAAATGGATTTTTTGGTATTCAGACCCTTTGCTGTGGCACTCCAAATTGTGGTCAGACGCAACCGGGAGGGGTTCTAAAGGTTACCCACCAGACGTGGCATAACCCTAGAGGAGGAAGGGGAAGACGGGAAGAGGAATAAATAACTGCCAGGCACTTAACCTCCCGAAATAACAACCTACCAAAGGAGTCTGACCTGACTCAAGCGGGGAAACGGTATGGGGAACTCACCCTCACGCCCTACTGATTACGGTGATCATAAAACGAGGCGAGTAGGAAGTAGGTACGAAACATCCCCAGGGAGAAAACTACACTCCCAGCTGCGTTATAGCCTACCGAGGACCAGGAACGGCAAAGTGAAAACACACAAGACATCCTGTCTCTAATTCCAGGAATATTGATACTGACACTAGAATACACAAAAAAAACAGTAAAACTCTAATTCAACTGACGAAGCAGCGTTCCCAAAAAAGAGACGGGAATACATGAAACACATTAATCCTGAAATTCAACTGACAAAGCAGGAATACTTATACAGTGTTATGTTTCTGCTTTTTGTCTGTTAGTGTATTTTGAATTTTTGTAAATGTATTATTTTTCATATTCATGTCTGGTTTTCTGTTTACATCAATTATTCATTGCACTCATCTTCCCCTGTGATGTCTATGTCTTTATGTCACTCTGAGCCCGAGTCACTTCCCTGTCTGCTTGATTCACTATTCAGGTGTTTTCAGAATTTTTTGGTTTCCCACAATTCCTTCTCAGTCTTGATTTTCTTACTTCCTACTTTCTCTCTTTCATGTTTGTAGATAGCACTAATCTAAACACTAAGACTGAAACTAATACCGTGCGCTTCTCAGCTCTAACGAACATGCAGTAGGAAGCGAGGTAAAAACATGAGCAGCACTGAGGGTCTCCAACATAGAGCCATGGGCTATTGGAGGTTCGCAAAACATGTGCATTTAACCTTAATGTAATACATAGAACAACATGCATTAAGAAGGCAACGAAGAGTATAAGTATCTTGGGCAGGAGACTTATGCGGAAGTAACCTAAATACACAATCTGCCACGAGTATCTCTGACATGGATCCCCAGACTATCGGAGGTGCAATGAGAGCAAGTGAAAAGGGTGCAATAAACTCAAACCCTAACACTTGGCCTTAACAGAAGGAAGCTGCTAACAAGGTCTCAATTCCCAGAGGTATCTCGTCTTCCAACTGTCATGTGTCTGATATTTGTGCACAAAATGTGAAGGTGAACGTGTGACACACTGTTCTCACTAACCTAAGGTAACGAAGGGTCACTGTGTGATCAGCTCCTATACCCTTCGCCACAACAGGTAAATGAGTATCACCAGTCACATACCTCCCATAGTGCACAAATGAAAAATAAAAGACAGAAACGTGCAGTGGAAAATGGGGAAATAACACACAAGCCTCGAGTCAAAGAAACACGGGGCTTAAATAGAAAGACATGCAGCTGACCTTAATCTGTAATCAGACTGCATGCGGAAGACAATTGGAATTAGTTGTCAGCACCAGGGTACTGTTTACCTGAGTGCCGCTAACTGCCAACTCTGAGTGCCGCTAACTGCCAACTGTGAACTGATTACCAGAGTGGCAGAAATACGGCATGAGCACCCTCTAGCAGCATCAAAAGGTAATGTCCGGAAATTCACTGAAACAACTTAGCAGAACGGTGACATCCTGTTTGATTTGATTATCCTTCTGATTTGTCTAGAGCTTGATTGGAATCCACCTGTGGCAAATTGAACTGATTTGACATAGTTAAGAAAGGCACACACGTGTGTATATCAGGTCCCACAATTCACACTGCATGTCAGGATAAAAACCAAGCCATGAAGTCCAACTCTCTGTAGACCATGGCAATACAATTGTGCCAATGCGTAGATTAGGGTAGGGGTATAAAAACCATTTGTGAATTTGCTCAATAATTGTGAAATGGGAGAAGTTTGGAACCACCAGGTTGTCCGGCCAAACTGAGTACAGGGCCAATATGTCTTTCATTACACAGCAAAGCAACACATTTCACAGAGTGACATGACTTATTTGTCCATATAAACTTTGTGTGGGGCTTTAGCAACTGCTAAAACTGCTGCTTTGTTTAGCAACTGCTTAAACAGCTAATTAGCCACGTAGCCATATCTTAGCATCTGTTTCACTGGACACACTAACCATTGCCTGACAATGTCAAGGCCACAGCATTTTCCAGGCGAGTCCTGTTACATGCTCTGTTTCTCACCTCCTCACACACTGGAGAGTCTGACCCACCGTCCCACAATCAATCATCATTAAAGACTGTGAGAAATGTTTTTCCTTGGCAGGAGCTACAGAGTAACAGGAAACGGAAAGAGCCAGTCATCTCCTCTCCCTCTAATGAACTGTGATGAAGTCATGGGGGGGGGGGTGTTCATTGATAAACAGTCAGATCAGCACTCTCCTTCTCCACTAGATGTAATTTAATGGAATATGTTCTAAACAGGGCAAATGGCAGGTTAATAACCAGCCAGAAAGTCAAAATCTTACCCCATATGTGAATACCTGCATATTAATATTTGTATTTCCATAGCAACCACAGTTCATATTACAATGAGCAGATATATACAGCATATTTGAAAAAAAGTTATTGACTTACCTCTTCTTATTTCCTTGTTATTGTGCAGTCTGGCAGCCTTCTGTGGCAGTGACTGGTTGTTAGGACCATTATTAGCATAGCGGCTAACAGGATTGAATTACAGAGAGCAAGTAGCACATAGCGTATGCTAGCGGCGAGTGTCCTTGCTTTAGCAGCCAGGCGGTTTGATGTGGTTTTCCCTGCCAGAGTGGCACTCTAAATCAGAGACTGATTAATAAGGACAGCACGACTACACAGGCCGACCAGGGCACAGACCCATAACTCAGTGCGGCGTAATAGCGCGGCATTAAGCAGCACACTGCTTTAAAGACTTTCACAATATCATTAAACACTCCATCCATTAGCAGGAGGGTAGCACTTCTAAAATCAATGTGATTCTCTCTCTCTCTCTCTCTCTCTCTCTCTCTCTCTCTCTCTCTCTCTCTGTCTGCATCCATGCATCACAAATGAATGGATTTTAAAGTGTTTGTGAGACCTGATATCAGTCTCTGGTTGAAAGACTTCAGGATCCACATCTCCTTTGGTGTCTGTTTAAACGCACACTGCACTCACGCTAGCCTTTTGCTCTCATTCAGTGGTTTTGATGAACTTCCTCTTTGATTTCCCCACTAAAACCTTCCCTGGAGATGCATTCCGCTGAGCTCCCCAGGGCTTCTGTAAAGATAACCAATTACCACTCTCTGATTTAACTTAATTACGGCTACACACCAGCCCGCGCTTTACAGATCGCTGCTTTGGCCTCTGAATGAAGCTTCATTTCGTTCGGCTGACGTTCCCTGGGTTATAGCAGAATACATGTGCATCCAGCGAGCCAGCACTCTCACACTCGGCTTCATTTGGATTCAGCCAGCGAGGGGTTTGTGTTTGAAAGCATTATCTCAAAGCCACGGCCAGCTGCACTTCTACAGAAAAAAAAACCATCCCATCTTTAACAATTTATAAAATTCATATTTTCGTGTGTGACCCGATCAAGTTGCAAGGGCTGTCACCACTGTAGAGCGGAAGGGTAACCTTGCCCTCAAAAAACTCTGTTGTCATTTAGGGTAATGACAAAATTCAATGACAAAATTCAATTATCATAAATGATCCTTTTAAAAGCATCATACTTTCATCTCAATATGTTCGCCGACGTCACTCATTTGTTTTGTTCTTCTGCCGGCCTGGCTGTGGTTCGCAGTGGTGGTCCGCCCGTCGCATTTCAATGATGTCCATCTCAAATGGCCACTGTGTCATCCTGATTTGTTTGCTCGGGGAGGTTGAGCATTAATTTCCAGAAGCTGCTTTTTATTTTCTCAGGACAGAGCAGAGATGACACGCCTCATCATTCTGAGCCCAAGGGCATCATGGGTACTGTTTTCATTTTGGACAGTGTCCCGGGCGGGGGTGGGGGGGCATTATTCGGCCAGTGACTTCTCTTTTGGCAGAACTGATTATGTGCTGTTGCCGGTTCCTCTGTGGCAGAAAGCATTTTCCTGGAATGGCCATAGGGAGCAGTAGTGTCAAGCTCCAGTGTCCCTGGTTAACCTGTTGTAAACAGACCAACAAACAGTTCTTTGTGTTTTTGCAACTGAAATATTTACCTATTGTTTTACTAAAGAACCATTCATGAAAAAATAGTCATATAGACAATTTTAGAGGGATATGCAAAAAAACAACCCCTGGACCCCCTTGTAAGGCTGGTCCTGTGATTGACAGCTTAAAGAATGGTACTTCTTTTCATAGCTAATACCTGTACACTTGACTTGAGTAAGATCTGATAACTCTGTGGGTTTTTTACAGGAACCACCATGCCAGGGGGGATATAAGTGTCACTCAAAATATCAACCAACCAGATTTTCCACAGCAGTAGGTTATAAAACCCCACCTTTAATGAACATGTTAACAGCTATTGACTATAAATATTCCTTCTGCACCATCTCAGTGAAATCCTATTTTTATTTTCCTGAGACCACCTGTTTATACTATAACAATACTGTAATAATATCATATCATATACCTGTTTATATTATAATACCACTGTAATAATATCAGATCAAATACCTGTTTATACTATAATAATACTGTAATAATATGATATTCTGTACCTGTTTATACTATAATAATACTTTAATAATATAATATTATATACCTGTTCAGACTATAATGACACTGTAATAATATAATATTATATACGTGTTTATACTATAATAATACTGTAATAATAATAATATTATATACCTGTTTATACTATAATAGTACTGTTATAATATAATATTATGTACCTGTTTATACTATAATGACACTGTAATAATATAATATTAGATACCTGTTTATACTACAATAATGCTGTAATAATATAATATGATATACGTGTTTATACTATAATAGTACTGTTATAATATTATATTATGTACCTGTTTATACTATAATGACACTGTAATAATATAATATTAGATACCTGTTTATACTATAATAATGCTGTAATAATATAATATTAGATACCTGTTTATACAATAATGATACTATAATAATACTGTAATAATATAATGTTATAGCGTGGTGAGCAAGCCCGGTGGGACAGCACATTTCCCACCCCTTCCCAGCCTCGGACTCAGACAGAGCAAATTTGCTTGAAAACGGCACATAAATTTATATATAACATTTCAGTGCCCTCCCAAAATATGAATTCTGATTTCCACAGGGCTCCGGAGTTTGCCGTGATGAATTCTGAGAAGGATTTAGTAAACAGTAAAGTTCATGTCTGATTACTAATGCTTTTCTCTGCACACTAATTTTTCTGAGTGAAAAATATCCTGTGGCTCTGCGGTGGACATCAGCCTGTGCTCTTCTTCTACCCAGATCCAGGGTCAGCTGGGGTCCCTAGCCCTGGTCCTGGAGAGCCACAGGGTCAGCTGGGGTCCCTAGCCCTGGTCCAGGAGGGCCACAGGGTCTGATGGGGTCCCCAGCCCTGGTCCTGGAGAGCCACAGGGTCAGCTGGGGTCCCTAGCCCTGGTCCTGGAGAGCCACAGGGTCTGCTGGCCTTTGGTTTGACTTTACATTTTTTAACCACTTCAGATCCAAAAAGGCGAGGTAAGTTAATGCCATAATCATGTGCTTTAAATGACCTGTGACGTATGCTCTAAGACCAACTATCCAGTACCAGGGGTGACGATTACTGGTTTGGAAAGTCATCTTCATACTGTATAATATTAATGATGACTAGCTTGAGCTAAAGTCTCTCATTCTGTCTCTCTCTCTCTCTCTCAAGCTCCAGGCCTGGAGATCTGTTGTATCCACTGGTTTCTGATGTATTTCAACACTTATATTATTAATGTAAGTCACTTACATTTGATAAATAATCAAAATACTTTGTTTCCAAGGCCTAAATTGGCCACTGATTGAAAGGAAATACACAAAACAAGTACTGCACTGTGGCCCTCCCGGTCCTGAGTTTGAGATCTCTGCTGAATAATTTCGTTTCAAAGAGCTTATCAGGGACTGCAGTCTACCAACACCACCTGATGCTCTGTCACTGCAGTCATCCTGTGCTTACCATTCCAGGCACAATGTTCCTGGTGTGAGATGATAATTAATGAGACAGACACCGCACTGCTGATGGTCAATCTATGTGCTTTCTTTTTTCCAAGAGGATTGAACACAAACCCTAAAAACTTAATGAAGCGAGTGTAGCCTTTCTCCACGGCAATTATTAATCCTCTTAACGAGCACAACGCAAAGTCAAACCCAAAGGAGACCCTGGCCTGTCTTATCTGTGACAAAGTGCTGGGCTTGCTAATTGCACCGCAGGACCGAACAGGATATATTTAAGCTGGGGAGAAACAAAATATGACTCATCTGACATGTTCACCAGACAGAAATGAAGAGTGGCGAGAGGGTAATCATTCCCCCTGACTTGTGCGCGGTAATGAATAAAGAGCTCCCACGTGCATGATGTCCGTCCTTAAAGGTCTGGCCGTCAGTGGAGAAGGGCTTCTGTCACATTATGTGGCAATATCAGCTACATGCTTGGATGTCATGTGGTGTAATCGTCTGATCTGCATGACTATCCCCATCTTCTCTGTGACATCAGCTGGCAATATCAGCTACATGCTTGGATGTCATGTGGTGTAATCGTCTGATCTGCATGACTATCCCCATCTTCTCTGTGACATCAGCTGGCAATATCAGCTACATGCTTGCATGTCACTTGGTGTAATAGTCTGATCTGCATGACTATCCCCATCTTCTCTGTGACATCAGCTGGCAATATCAGCTACATGCTTGCATGTCACTTGGTGTAATAGTCTGATCTGCATGACTATCCCCATCTTCTCTGTGACATCAGCTGGCAATATCAGCTACATGCTTGCATGTCACTTGGTGTAATAGTCTGATCTGCATGACTATCCACATCTTCTCTGTGACATCATCTGGCAATATCAGCTACATGCTTGCATGTCACTTGGTGTAATAGTCTGATCTGCATGACTATCCACATCTTCTCTGTGACATTATGTGGTAATATCAGCTACACTGTGGGTATCATCCAAGGTTACCCACAGTGTAATGAAAGTTTCCCAGATGAATATTGTGCATAAAACACATACATAGCTTGCTGAGGGTTATTTTATGTTTACTACCACCAACCCTCCGAGGCTGTGGGAATGATTGAGAGGAAACACGAAGATGAACCACCCTTCATTATTTATGTTATTTCCCTCTATAATTATCTCAGCTTTCCAAAGCAAATAACTGAGATTCAAAACTGCAACACCTCATATTTCAGTGCTTTTACAAGCACTCCACACTCTTGCCCCTCTGTGTATCCTCTGAAAACAAGGTTTTGCTAGAAGCTTCGCTTGAGCTGATTTGGCTCATTCACACAGCGATCAAATGTTTTTTTTTTTTAATGACAGCTTTTTCATATTTTTGTGATTGAATCCAGAAATGCCAGTTTTACATAAAACATATCCAGCACATATACAGATATTACACTCAGTGAACACTTTATTAGGTATTTATTAGACTTATTCTACTGCTGTCGCCTATCCACTTAAGAGTTATGATGCATTGTCTGTTCAGAGATGCTCTTCTGCATACCACTGTTGTAATGTGTGATTATCTGCATTACTTTCACCTTCCTGTCAGCTTTGACCAGTCTGGCCATTCTCCTCTGACATCTCTCATTAACAAGGCGTGTCTGTATGCAGAACTGGATTTCTTTTTGTTTTTTGCACCATTCTTTGCAAACCCTAGAGACTAGTGTACATGAAAATGTCTGCCACCAACATTAAAAGTCACTTAGATCACATTTTTCCCCATTTTGATGGTTGATGTGAACATTAACTGAAGCTCCTGACCTGTATTTACATGATTGCATTGCACTGCTGCCACTCAATTGGCTGATTAGATAATCGGATGAATAAGTAGGTGTAATAAAGTTCATAATAAAGTTAATAAAGTGCCCGGTGTGTGTATATTATTATATATTATATATATAGCTTTCATATCAATAGGAAGTTCCACTGAGATAAGGAGTTCCTTTCCCAGTGCAGCCTGGTAGGCTGACATTGCAGGGAAGGAGTTTCACTCTGGCCTGTGATTGGTTGCCTGCAGCGTTTCCGCAGTAACTGCGTATAAATTGCGCTCTGCTAACACGACTGCTCAGGTCAGCTGACCAGGCCGCAGAGCAAAAGGAAAACAAGCAGATGGCGCCACGGCCGCCAAATAATCTCCAGGAAAACCATCTGTAAACATAAACGGCCCCCAAAGTATAAAGGTAATTAATTGAAGGTCAGCGCTAAGGTCAGTGAGGTTTGCGCATTCATTGTTTTGACTTTTGAACCATTTGACCAGACCATACATAATGAATAACTCTGGGTATATTTTGACAGTTTGGGGTAGTCACCCTTTAGCTCTTATTCCAGGACACACCCCTTAGCTCTAGGCAGTTCAGGTATTCCCGAGGTGTTCTGTTTTTGCTTAAATGTGAAGCTATTCATTTAACAGATAAATAATACCTCTTTAATACATTTTTGAACTCATTTTCCAATAGCTTCTCGTTTATGAATGTTGCATTTTGGTTTCAGAGAGAGCTGAAGGAAAATATTTAGACCTGAATATTATAATTTGTCCTCATGTGCTGCTCGTAAACGTTTTTGTGAAGGTAAATTATATTCACGACTTGAGTTCAGCTACAATTCAAGGTCAGGAGATGGAAGCGTATTAGCCTCCGCCTCCACAGACTGCTAAAGGGCCTGAGGCAGAGCTGCTAGCCCTGATCGGGACAGAGAGAGGAATAATGCCTTTTTTGACTTTCTGCATGGTAGGATGATCTTTGTATAGAAATTCCGAACAGGAATTTCTCATCCATCTTGGGGCATTACAGTTTTTGGCAATTGGTTATACCCATGTCTCAATACTGAGTACGCTTTTTCAAAACTCCGGCATTCTTCATTGCTTTCACACAAAATGCATTCAATGACAACATCCTTCAAAATAAATGAATTACTTTCTCACTCAAGCACAACCACCAGCAAAACTCTGTGTATCTACAGTTCAAAACATAACCCAATGTTGAGTTAGACCTCAATTTGGCATGTCCACCATGATATCATATAATATGAAATATATAGAAGATCTATCTATAGGTAAAAAAAGAGAAAATAAATTGTGGCATTTCACCAGGCCTGTGCCCTCACAGAGTGGTTCAAAACCCATCCAAGGATGATCACTTTTCCTCCCACATTACACCATTCCTTAACCCCACAGAGGAACTCTTTTCCTCATGGAGGTGGAAGGTACATATACGATCTCCATCCAGATGATCAGATGTCCCTACTGAATGCAATGAATGCTGCATGCCTGGACATATCTGTGAGAGATTGCTGGGGATGGATCAGACCTTCAAATAGATTTTTTCCCTATATGTATGGCAAGAGAGAAGTTGCAATATAGATGAGAACCTGGAACCCAATCCAGAGATCCAGGTTGACTAGCATTGATGTACATAACATATTCTACATATACAGTAGGTGTGTGTTTTTTCCTAGATATGGTATTGAAATTGTTGCTTAATTTGTGTTTCCATTTTGCGCTGGCACTTTGGAATTAGAGTACTACTGCATATGCCAAAAATATGGCAAAAAGAAAGCATATTGAGGAATATTGCTGCATTATTGATCCATGTCTTTAAATATAATTAAATATAAATCTTGAGTTTATGAAAGCTTCAAAGAATAATATGCATCTTGTAATGCCAGCTCTTGTGTTTTTAGGTCATTCTGTTATGAGTGAGAAAGTGATCTTGTTGGGTGACACCTTTAGCCAGTGTTGTGGTAGAATGAGTTGTGTTTTGGTAATCTTAGTGCATTTTGTGTGCCATATTAACTCTTGTGCCAAGCTGTGTGTTGGTAAAGAGAACTGTGCGTTTGGAAAAAGTGTACTCAGTATTGAGACCTGCGTATAATCAATTGTAAAAAGTTATAATGTAATAGCCTTCAGCAGGTTTGGAAGGTGGCCCTGTCTCACAAGATCACACCCAATATTCCTATGTTGAAGACATCAAGATGTTTGGAAACAGGAGACTATGCAGGAAGAGTATATATGAACTACAATGATCTTTTCTCTCTCTCTCTATCTCTCTCTCTCTCTCTCTCTCTCTCTCTCTCTCTCCCTGTCTATCGCTCACTCACTCACTCTTTCTCTCTCTCCCTGGCTCCCAGTCTCTGTCCCTCTGGATAATTGAGTTTTAATTCTAGATTACATTACCAGTCTAAAAATATCTCTGCATTTGGGGGGGAAGAAAGAAGAAGGCGGCCGATGAGGTCATGATGGAATCATTGTGACGAGGAGCAGGAAGATTCCACTCAACTCAGTCGCTTTCTCCAGAAAGGCAGCGGTCCATATCAACACACTGCACGGACACTGCCCTATTAAAGCATTACTGCGAGAGAGAGAACACTCACATAAATTGCTGTAGGTGATATTAAATTCAATTAAATGTGTGGGAACACTGTAAACCAGAGACAGAAGATATGGGAGGAATAAGATGTCCTATTTCAAAAATGGATATTCATAATTTTATTTATTTTTTTAATCTTGTTAGATAAATAGAACAGCCTGGTATCTGAAATGATGGAGACTGGATGATCAGGCAATATGTATGCTCTTGTAGTAGAAAAACAAATAAATGTCATTTATCGAGTAATAATAATAATGCGAATAATAATGATACATGGTAATTATAATGGCAATAGCAATCAGAATAATAATCATAGTCTTCATAGTATTTTCACCTTTACATATTGGTGTTATTTTTGTGCTTTGATATGACGTTTGCGACTATAACACAGTTACATAAAGGTCCCCGTCTTAAGGAATGGACATTCAAATGGATCTGTACGAGGAGAAACACATTCCCCAAACCCCTCCCCCTCCAGAAATGAACTGATAAATGAGCAGCCCCTCATTCTGAAACACTCACACACACAATCACACACTCACACACACACACAATCACACACAATCACACGCACAATCACACACACAACAACAACAACAACAACAACAGTAAAAAACACAAAATGGAAAAATAAAGGGATGCGATAAAATGAAGCGTGATGAAGTAGCACTTCCCTCCCCAGATGTGGCAGCTGAAATGACCGCACATGCACACGAAGACGAGTACAAGCATGCTTTTACAGGATGATACCTGAAGTTCACCACACACTAAGCTAAACCTCTGCTCCCTAAAATGGTGGAAGTCTCTACACCTAAACCCCCCCCCCCCCCACCCAACCTATACCCCCAGTACCTCTTTCCCTTGGGTTTACTCTAATCCTGGCTGCTGTTTTAACCCAAAGAGGAGACACTGTCTTATGAGAAATACACGGACACCTGCTTAGGCCCCCTGTGGAGGCTGGGGCAGATAAGGATACTGCTACATGAACAGTGGAGAATGCAATGCTTTTTTCTGCTGTACTGTCCCAAAGAACCACACAGTTCTGGAGAAGTTTTTGTTGCTGCTGTAAAGGCAAGGGATGTTGGTAAGAAAAGCTCTGTCGCTCACGCAAGTGTCTGTTCAACGACAACCTTTCCCTTTTACGCTTTTGCAGCCAGACCTCAAAAAGAATCTCTTCTGAGTGTGTAGCATGTGATCGGAGGTAATAGTTCCTCCTTTGAATAGGTCTGGGCTCTTCTAACGTACTTCCAGATGAGGTTTTCTACTTGACTTTTGTCATCGTTTCTACTTAATTTTTGTTTGTGGTGGATATTCAGTTTTGTATCCACGTGAAATGGAAAAGCAAATACTCCATTAAAAAAAGATAAGAAAAACAGAAAGACCCGTTCAAATCTGTTCCGATAGCATACATTTCCTTTGTGAAAGTTCTTGTTGGGAGTTGCTGACTTTGGTAGCACGGGCTACAAGGCTCCGCCTCCATGCTCCTCTGTGATTGGCTCAGCAGGTGAAGTCCTCAAAGTTTCCCTGCGCAGGGTGGTGAGGTAGCAAGTTTGCGGAGTATGTAGACGGCGCTCGAATGTTTTCACACGGAGCCTGTGCAGTGGGAAGCAGAGAAGGAGAAAAAGAGAGTGAAGGAGGGGGGAGGGAGGAGGGGGCAGGGATTGACAAAAATACCACATTATACACTTTGTGAGCACTTTAGTAGGTATTTATTAGACTTATGTTTTAGACTTTTGCTGCTGTAGCCTATCCACTTTGACACATTGTGTGTTCAGAGATGCTCTACTGCATATCACTGTTGTAATGCGTGGTTATTTGTGTTACTGTCACTGGCAGTGTGGCCCTTCTCCTCTGAACATTAACAATGCGTTTCTGGTGTTCTTCCACCAGAACAAAACAAACGTAAAAAAGAGGAGAGAATTGAGGTGAGACTGGCTTAACACCCCCCAAAAAACCGGGTTGGCGAGGCAGGGGAAAGGCAGCTCAAAGTGTGCAGTACTGGTCACTTTCCACACACTGACAGACAAAATGGCCGCCAAACTGGCTTGATTCACTTGATTCTTTGCCATCAGGAACACATCACACGTCTGAGAAACTCAAATTTAAAATCTGAGGCCTGGTCAGCCATCTGCGACTGCGCTCATATCACTCATCTCTCCCTCTGTCTCTCTGTCTCTCTCAATCCCTTTTTCTCTCTCCCTCCTTTCCCTCTCCCTTTCTCTCCCTCCATTCGCTCTCTCCCTCCACTCTTTTTCTCTCTCTCTCCCTCCTTTCCCTCTGCCCTTCTCTCTCTCTTTCCCCCCTGCTCACTCTCCCGCCCTCCCTCTACCCCCTCCTCTCATGCCTAGTTAAATAAGTGTCTGTCCTGCTTGAATGACAAAATTTAAGTGGGACATAAATCACTGGAAATATGACCTGGCATTCGACCAATCAGGAAACACAAGCGTTAGGTGGGCGTCCTACTCCAAACATTACTCATTAACCTTATCGCAGAGTACTGTGTGGGTGTGTTTGTGTGTGTGTGTGTGTGTGTGTGTAAATGTGTGTGTGTCTGTCCAAGCAGCCTCTCTTACAAAACATTTCCTCAACTGTTGTACTCATGCCTCATTTTTTAATGCTTGATATTTTGACTTTTTCTATTTGACAGTTACGGTTTTCTTTTTCTCCTAATTTTCTCCCAATTCTTTTTGCAGACAGAAACTATCAATTTGGGAGACATGAGTCAGAGGAAGACACACACTATATTTTATGTGCTTAATGGTCGCCATTTAGCTCTGCTAGATCACATTTAACAATGGAATGACATTCTTCTTTGTGGTAAAGACATGATTTATATATAACAAATGTAGTATAATACTATAAGGCATGGGGGACATAGATCATATTTATCTGTGAAATATTCAAATGAAACATGGTATTCATGCAGTAAGTTGATATCTGATATTTATTGTTTTGAGCTGACATTCTCAAATATTTTTCATATTTATCTTGTTGTATTCAAAGAACCATATAGGCAACAAGACATAGCAAAGGAAATTCAAAGGACAAACAACAAATATAAACACAAAACAAAACAAAATGTACACAAATTTTGTCACTGGATATGAAATCCAGCTCTATCGTTCCTCTTTTAGTAAAAGTTTAAAATGGGTCAAACCGACCCAAACCAAACATAAGGGAACAACTAGCAGCAGATATTATGGGTTGAAGCCTGTCTTAGCTTTTCCCTGAACATTGTCTAGATATAGGAAAATGCGGACAACACATTATACCAGTAATCATTAAATCATGGTCCTCAAGGGCCGAGGACTGCTGGTTTTCCACCCTCCCTTTACATGGGAGTCAGGTGTGAAGACTGTCAGTAGCACTAATTACCCGGGAGAACAGAAAACTAGGGCTGGGTTTGGATACGAGGGCCTGTTTTGATGACCCCTGCATTTGAGTATATTAGTATCCCCATCACTCAGGGGTCCAGCGTTAGTGTATTTGTGCAGTAGTCTTAGATAGAAACATTTTTCAATACTGAGACTTTTTTTAATGATCACGTTTTGGACTATCGCCTGTTTGGATTGCCTTACTGTGCTTAGACTTTTGCTTGTGACCCCGACCATGATTGTGATTACCTCTGCCATTGTTCAACCACTGCTTGTCTGACTACAATAAACACCACTATTTTGTGGTTGCGATTGGTTCTTCAGTCCTGCTGCCTGATATTTTGTATTTCTTCCTGGGTCCATCTTGAACAAAGATTAAATTGAAATTCCCTCAACACCTAGGCAGGTCTACAACTGAATCAGGTGTGATTGTTCTATTCAATAACTAATTCAGAATTAGAACCAAAATCTGCAACCAGTGCTTTGTTTCTCTAGTAACTTCAACTTCAACCAGTGCCTTGTTTCTCTAGTAACTTTAATGAAAACCTTTTTTAAGGTTTTGAATGCATTTCAATATAGTATTTGTGGTTTCGCAAATTGCAATCCAGTTGAATTTAGCCTATTTGTTTTATAGGTTTTGAACTTGCATGTATTAGTTTTGAAATACTGTGTGCAAACATTTGCAAATTGAGCTGTAGAAATCTACAGTTTTTTTGGTGTTTGAGCCTGACTGAGAAATTAATTCAAGATTATTAAAAACTGTGTCCATTGAATGCCTTTTTTGTCAAAGCAATGAAAAAATATTCACAGTTTGGTCCACCTATTTGGTTGTGCTAACTGTGTGAAGAGTTCTGAAAACGTAAACTTGGTATCAATTGTTAGCAATGAAGAAAAACCCCCATAAATACCAGCTCTGTGAAACTCACAGCTTCTTTTTATTCTGAGCCTGGGGCACGGAGGTGGTGCTTATGGTCATTTCTGAAATGATTCAGTGACTACCTCATCATACTGTGCATATTTTTGTGTTTTTAGCAGAAAATTCTGTTAAGACCAAAAAAATACTTGTTAAGATTGACTTAAGTGTTTGGTTTTTGCAGTGTGTGTGGTGACAGTGCAGAGACACGGTGGTCGTTACTGACGTGGCGTTTAACGTCATCCAGGCTCAGGACTGCACCCCGGTCACTGTTGCTGCTCCGTTTATTCTTCTTTCTGTTGCCGCGGCACAGCCTGAACTTAATCACCTGCAGAGAGACACACATTCACTAAGCCTGAACTTAATCACCTGCAGACAGAAACACATTCACTAAGCCTGAACTTAATCACCTGCAGACAGAAACACATTCACTAAGCCTGAACTTAATCACCTGCAGACAGAAACACATTCACTAAGCCTGAACTTAATCACCTGCAGACAGAAACACATTCACTAAGCCTGAACTTAATCACCTGCAGACAGAAACACATTCACTAAGCCTGAACTTAATCACCTGCAGACAGAAACACATTCACTAAGCCTGAACTTAATCACCTGCAGACAGAAACACATTCACTAAGCCTGAACTTAATCACCTGCAGAGAGACACACATTCACTAAGCCTGAACTTAATCACCTGCAGACAGAAACACATTCACTAAGCCTGAACATAATCACCTGCAGACAGAAACACATCCACTAAGCCTGAACTTAATCACCTGCAGACAGAAACACATTCACTAAGCCTGAACTTAATCACCTGCAGACAGAAACACATTCACTAAGCCTGAACTTAATCACCTGCAGACAGAAACACATTCACTAAGCCTGAACTTAATCACCTGCAGACAGAAACACATTCACTAAGCCTGAACTTAATCACCTGCAGACAGAAACACATTCACTAAGCCTGAACTTAATCACCTGCAGAGAGACACACATTCACTAAGCCTGAACTTAATCACCTGCAGACAGAAACACATTCACTAAGCCTGAACTTAATCACCTGCAGACAGAAACACATTCACTAAGCCTGAACTGAATCACCTGCAGACAGAAACACATTCACTAAGCCTGAACTTAATCACCTGCAGACAGAAACACATTCACTAAGCCTGAACTTAATCACCTGCAGACAGAAACACATTCACTAAGCCTGAACTTAATCACCTGCAGACAGAAACACATTCACTAAGCCTGAACTTAATCACCTGCAGACAGAAACACATTCACTAAGCCTGAACTTAATCACCTGCAGACAGAAACACATTCACTAAGCCTGAACTTAATCACCTGCAGACAGAAACACATTCACTAAGCCTGAACTGAATCACCTGCAGACAGAAACACATTCACTAAGCCTGAACTTAATCACCTGCAGACAGAAACACATTCACTAAGCCTGAACTTAATCACCTGCAGACAGAAACACATTCACTAAGCCTGAACTTAATCACCTGCAGACAGAAACACATTCACTAAGCCTGAACTTAATCACCTGCAGACAGAAACACATTCACTAAGCCTGAACTTAATCACCTGCAGACAGAAACACATTCACTAAGCCTGAACTTAATCACCTGCAGAGAGACACACATTCACTAAGCCTGAACTTAATCACCTGCAGACAGAAACACATTCACTAAGCCTGAACTTAATCACCTGCAGACAGAAACACATTCACTAAGCCTGAACTGAATCACCTGCAGACAGAAACACATTCACTAAGCCTGAACTTAATCACCTGCAGACAGAAACACATTCACTAAGCCTGAACTTAATCACCTGCAGACAGAAACACATTCACTAAGCCTGAACTTAATCACCTGCAGACAGAAACACATTCACTAAGCCTGAACTTAATCACCTGCAGACAGAAACACATTCACTAAGCCTGAACTTAATCACCTGCAGACAGAAACACATTCACTAAGCCTGAACTTAATCACCTGCAGACAGAAACACATTCACTAAGCCTGAACTTAATCACCTGCAGACAGAAACACATTCACTAAGCCTGAACTTAATCACCTGCAGAGAGACACACATTCACTAAGCCTGAACTTAATCACCTGCAGACAGAAACACATTCACTAAGCCTGAACTTAATCACCTGCAGACAGAAACACATTCACTAAGCCTGAACTTAATCACCTGCAGACAGAAACACATTCACTAAGCCTGAACTTAATCACCTGCAGAGAGACACACATTCACTAAGCCTGAACTTAATCACCTGCAGACAGAAACACATTCACTAAGCCTGAACTTAATCACCTGCAGACAGAAACACATTCACTAAGCCTGAACTTAATCACCTGCAGACAGAAACACATTCACTAAGCCTGAACTTAATCACCTGCAGACAGAAACACATTCACTAAGCCTGAACTTAATCACCTACAGACAGAAACACATTCACTAAGCCTGAACTTAATCACCTGCAGACAGAAACACATTCACTAAGCCTGAACTTAATCACCTGCAGACAGAAACACATTCACTAAAGAACATGTAATAGCATTCCCGCTAATGTCACACAGATTCATTAATGAACAAGGATTAGCATACCCGCTAATGTCACACATGTTCATTAATGAGCATGGAATAGCATACCCCTCGTATGAACTTAAAGTATCAACCCCTCGTCCCCTTGTTAAAGAAGTACCCCAGGGCTCAGTCCTCGGTCCCCTCCTCTTCTGCATTTACACCAGATCCCTTGGCCCTTATCTGTGCTCATGCCATCTCATATCATTGTTATGCCGATGACACCCAACTCTTTCTCTCCTTCCCCCCATTGGACACGCAGGTCTCTACCCGTATCTCTGCCTGCCTGAGAGACATCCAGAGCTCGATGGGCAACCACCATCTAAAGCTCAACCCAGGCAAGACGGAGGTAATCTTCATCCCTGCTCTAACCTCTCCCTTCTCCAATTTTTCCATTTCACTAGGGAATACCACAGTGACCTCATCCGCCAGTGCAAGAAACCTCAGAGTGGTGATGGATAATAGGCTGTCCTCCTCCGAGCACATCGCTACGGTGACCCGGGCATGCGGGCCCGGGTTCTTCCTGTAGAATATCCGGAGAATCCGACCCCTTCTCACCACCTTCTCCACTCAGCTCCTTGTCCAAGCAATGGTCCTGTCCCGCCTGGACTATTGCAATTCTCTGCTGGCTGGCCTTCCAGTATCCGCCATCAGACCCCTACAACTGATCCAGAACTCTGCAGCTCGTCTGGTATTCAATGTCCCCAGACACTTACATGTCACCCCCCTGCTCAGTGACCTCCACTGACTGCCTGTTATGGCTACATCAAATTTAAAACTTTAATGCTCGCATACCAGGCACTTAAGGGATCAGCCCCTACATATATTCAATCACTTACACCAGCCGACCATTTTCAAGTGCTGACTGAAGACTCATCTCTTCAGGCTGCACCTTTCCCTCCCTATTTCACCACCATGATTAGCCTTGTGTATGCCAAGATTATAATAGCACTTATATAGTTGTTGTTGTACTCTGGGTATTCTATCTGCCAACCATGGTATGCTAGTTGGTAAGTCATTTACAATGGTCAAATTGTATGTGGTCACGCTAGGACTCGAATCTGTACTTTCCTCTAGGGTCCTCATCACACTTGTCCCTGGATTAGATTTCAACTTCATTGTATGTCGCTCTGGATAAGAGCATCTGCTAAATGCCTGTAATGTAATGCAATGTAATGTACCTGCTATCACACACATTCATGCTGTGATTCATACAGACCAGCCACAGAAAAACATTGTGTTTCACAAAGAACAGCCGCAGAAAAACATTGTGTTTCACAAAGAACAGCCGCAGAAAAACATTGTGTTTCACAAAGAACAGCCGCAGAAAAACATTGTGTTTCACAAAGAACAGCCGCAGAAAAACACCGTTTCATACAGATCCGTCACTGACAAATGCTGTGTTTCATACAGAACAGCCTCAGACAAACACTGTGTTTCATACAGAACTGTTGCAGATGCTGTGTTTCATACAGAACAGCCTCAGACAAACACTGTGTTTCATGAAGAACGGCCGCAGTTAAACACTGTGTTCAATACAAATTGCATTTCCTGACAACAGAGCCAAGGCCAGGCAGCAGACCTTCTGTCTTAAACAGATTTCTGCCTGTTCCCAAGAACTGCTGCCCAGGATTCATGCAATTTCAATAGTGTCTGTACTCCAACCTAAATTAAGTCCTGCTAAGAAGCCTTTTAGGCTTGTATGGCTAATCTGAAAAAAATCAGATCCTGTCATTTTACGAATATGATTAATTGATTAATATGATTGATTAATATCAGATCACTAACGCCACTCTTGTAAATTAATGAATTACTGATCACCAAATTGAAATCCTATGTTTATCTGAAACTTGGCTTAAAACTGATTAATATATTGCCCTAAATTAATCCACCCCTCCCGGTTACAGTTATACTCACATTCCCTGTCTGACGGGTCGTGGAGGGGGTGTTGCTGCTGTATATAATTCCAATCTCCATGCTACCTTGAAATCCGGCTTCAAATGTAACTTTTTTAAGTGCTTGTGCAGTCAGTTTTATCCTCGTCACCAGGGCCATACGGCGGTTTCTTACTTGAGTCTGCTGATTTTCTGCCCAGCATCATCGTCAATTCAGATAAAGCAGTTATTGCAGAGGATTTTAATATTCACATGGATAATAAAGGCGATCCTCTCAGATCAGCATTCTTGTCTATCATTGAATCTATTGGCTTTGATCAACATAGACATCAGCCCACACATTCCCATAACCATACTCTCAATCTGGTCTCAACTTATGATACAGAAATAGCCAATATAGCAGTCATGCCTAAAATCCTGTGTTGGCAGACCATTATTTAATTACTTTCCAACTTTCACCAGTCTGTCATGTGTCAACAGATCCTACTTCCTACTTTAGCCATAAGCTTTCCTCCAGGACTGCAAATGTTTTGATTAAGGAGCTCCCAGGCTCATTTGAGCTCTGTGGGGATTGTCTTGGCTCCAGCCAAAAAGCATACACAAATGCAACCATTAACGCAATTGATCAGCTGACCGACAACATAAATTACATACTTTCCAGAACCCTGGATATTATCGCACCTCTTAAGAAAAGGAAAGTCTGCCATAAGAAATTAGCACCTTACCATACTCGTGCTCTCAAGCAAGTTTCATGCCAACTTGAGCGCAAATGGTGTTCTACTAAATTGCAGGTATTCCTTCATGCCTGGAAACACAGCCTACTAACCTATAAACATGCCCTCTCCATAGCACGTTCCTCATATTTCTCTACCTAAATAGAAGAATACAAGAAAAACAATCCACTTGTTTAACACTGCTGCCAGACTGACTAAGAATCATGTGTGTAAGAAGCCTGTGTTTCAATATCAGTATTTAGTAGCAATAAAAATCGGGGACAAGATTCAAAGTTCTTCGACCACCCCTCATATAAGGTCTGCCCTTCCATCCACTCAACACATGGATGCACAATCTTCAGAAGAACGGGTGGCCTATCTGAACTCTTTTGCTCCAATAGATCTTATTGAGTTTAATACAATAGTTAATTCTTCAAAATCTTCTACTTGTCTTCTAGACCCTATCCCAATGAAGCTATTGAAGGAGCAACTACCAATGATTGGAACACCACTGTTGCATACTGTCAATGCTTCTTTAGCATCTGGACACATACTGTCGTGAGCCACGGACCCCTTGCCGAGCTCAGACCTCACGTTCCCACGAGCAGTACCTCACAATGAGGTGTCTCGGGGACGAACTCAAGTACTCCGAACGTCCTGGAGCCCTGGTAAGTTCTACTGAACTTCCAGCCCAGTCTCGAAGTGAAGGGTGTGATGCAAATCTGGTAATCGATGTCCTGTATTCAATGTATTCCTCTAAAGACTCTTTATCACATATGAATATAGTAAGATATACTTTATTATAATCAATCAAAAGAATAGAGTTATACAGATTACAGTGTACATATCATCTTTTGCAGTTTGCTAATCACATGCAAGTTACATATACCCCTCTTAGCTCTTTCTAAATTACGTTTCCACCACGATGTTTAAAAATCAAGGTACACCCTTCCTATATCCATCCTCTTTGGCCTTAGCCTTATCCTATAGCTCCCCCTTCTTGACGTTTAAAAAGAAACTATTCCTATATTATATTTATCTAAATATGATAATTTCTCTACATTTTTCTACTTTATATAGTACCCTAATAAGAAATAAAAGATATATAAAAGTAAACTTATAATATGTTACTTTTCCTACTTCTACAAGTAATATAGATTATAATTACCACTCCAGCTTGGTTATAATTGTTCTGCGTGGATCTTTCTTCACCAGCTCGTAGATATCTTCTGAAGCCAAATTCTGGGATCCTGCTCTAAGGTCTAAAAACTTATCCCTTATATATCTTTTTTGCATACAAAAGTGTACCTTTTTTGATAAGAAATGCCCCCATTATGTCAAGCGGGAAGACATTTATCTTTTATATAACCTGTTTTTCAATGACCATATTAATTATTTCTGTTTTTCCAATTGTCATTTTCTCATACCTCCAAAGAACCGTCCCCAATATTTTATTTCATGGGCCCCTCTGGTTTGGGAATTTCCCCCATCTTAATATATAAGTGGAAAAACACTAGCCCTTATGTTGTTTTTAATGAACCTATTCATCACTGGTGTCTGTGTCAGTTTCATAATCTCTCCTTGACTTCCTCCAAACTTTGATTTCATGTAAGCCAGACGTTAAAGCCTGCCACCATCCCAACACCCTCTTTAGGTGCCCCTTTTTGTGGCGCCTTAAGGGGTCTACAAAGGTCATCCAGCTAATAGCTGAGTGTAATTCATCATTCAACTCCTCTATAGTCAGTCCTTTAAATCTATTCGATAAATTATTTGTGTTATCCTCAGAGAGGCCCGTGAAGCCTCTTAATTTTCTTTCGGTATTGACATCCCTTCCGTTTTCCTTATTTTTGTTTTTCTTTAGCCAGGCATTGTGCCCCTCCCCTGTAGGGTTGGGGTATTCTCAGTCAGAACTTTAACCTTGCTCCTTAAAACCCTAAATCTAAGTCCCCCGTCTTCAGACTCCTCTACTGACAAGCATGGCTGCTCATTCTCTGAACCACATATTTTTCTTCTTACGGGCGTTCTTACTATCACCTCGATGGCGTGTGCGAGGGGTTAACAATGCATTCCTTTCTAACCCATCCCCCGTCAATCTCTCATCAGGGGGCCTAGGGCCGGGTCCTCGACAATACCACGGACACTTAAGCTTGCAGTCATCAAATCCCTTCTTAAGAAGCCAAACCTAGAATGACTCGTCTAACTACAGGCCCATCTCGAGCCTCCCGTTCCTTTCTAAAATACGAGAAAAGGTCATTTAAAATCAACTCTGTTAATTTCTGCACCCAAATCAAATATAAATCCTGGTACACAGCACTGAAACGGCCCTGGTCAAAGCACTCAATGACCTACTCCTCGCTTCCTACAGTGGCTACATCTCTGTAGTTGTGCTTCTAGATTTAAGTACAGCATTCCACACACTTGATCGCCTCACCCTGTTGGATAGACATGGACAGGCTCTCTCTTGGTGTAGAGCATACCTATCTGACTGATATCAATTTGTGCATTTTAACAATGACGCCTCTATCAATCTAGGGTTAGATATGGAGTACCACAAGGATCTGTGCTTGGACCCTTGCTCTTCTCTCTATATATGCTTCTCCTGGGAAGTTATTCGCAAACATGGAGTAGACTCAGAGCATTCCATTCGATTTTCCATATGCTAAGCCCTTATTCCATGCCACATTTTTTAACACATGGCACATTAAAGTAAGGGCCTGTTTGCCGGTTTGCTTAGAGCATTTGCCTGCTGAATAGCCTTAACTTTTGTAAGTGAGCTTCTCATGACAAATGAGGCTCATAGCCTATTTATTTGTCATTGTTAATGTCATCCTGTACATTAGCTTATCAGTAGCCTATAGCCTATTCATTTATGTTTAGTCTAAGTAGACTAGTAATACATAGTGATTTTTTGTAGTTTTTTCCGTGTGTGAAACTGTTAAAAAAAACATAAATAACCGCAAAAAAATATTTTGTGCCTGCAAAGCCAGGAGATATGGTGGCCACCCCCAGACAACCCTTGGACCCCCCTTGGACCTAAAGACAAAGGTCGGATACATTTAAGTTGAAACTTTACTACACTACTACACATTAAAATTACTTTATTTCTTTACCTCATTATTTAGTTAATCATGTAGACACACAATGCAAAGCACCAGGCAGTCCCCAGTAGCAGGTTTAAAAACCATCAGGCCTTCACTGGCTGCGCATAGAGAGCATGCCTGGGACTGAGACACTGTGGAGCAGGAGGCTGGCCGTTTCGGACAGGCCTGAGAAACAAGCCCACCTCACTCTCCTCCGAAACCAGACCTGGGTCAATTGAGTCATTGTTTTGGATTCAAATACTTTTCTGTGTACGATTGATGCCTGGTGCAATTGAGCCGACCAAGAGGGCCAGAAGGCAGGGTTTATACTTATTGAGTGTATTTCATAGGTCCAATACACCAGACAAGCTCAGTAAAACATATACATATAAGTATTTCAATCCAAAACAATGAGGTAATCGCCCCAGGTCTGATTTCGAAGGAGAGCAAGTCGGTCTATGCCCTCCGGGAAGAGCGGAGGACGTTATGGCAATGAGTTTCGTTGGAGGATGAAATTAAAACAACTTGTCAAAAGGAAATTGGACGTTTGGTCATAAAAACAAAACACCTGGATCGTGTCTTTTATATATCAGGCGTAAACTTGGCCACCGAGAGATTAAAAAAACGATCGCCTGCCGCATGCTAATGTGCTAATTATGCCATTAGCGCGGCGGATTTGAGGACTGGTCACTGATCCGCGGCCCAGGAGCAGGACGTGTCGGTATCAGAGCCGGTCCGCGCTCCCGTTCCAGCAGAACCTATAACACAACGCTCTGCACAGCATTGCAAGCCGTGCATACCAAAAAGGCTGTCCGAAAACTTCCTTCACCCCGTCTCTTACACATTAACCCTAAACTCCAACGGAGCAGAGAAGTTCTGCGCATCGTAACACAATGTCCTACAAGAGGCTTACATGATCATTCTTCGATTAAAAGATGTAAGTGTTAATGAGGATAAATGCGGCTGGCTTCCCTGCGGCAGATGGTGTAAGATGAAATGTTGGCAGACATGTTCCTAGATAGGAGAGCCGTGAGGCTTAGGCCCTTATGTATGCAGGTCAGCGCTATGCTGATACTGACCATATCATTTTAAGAGCTCCATCTGACAACAGCGTGTGAAGGGATATCAGAGCCACAAACCCTGAGGTGAAGACAGCCCTGGTGCATGCTGGGAACTATCTGGGTGAAAAGCAGTCAAACAGCTCACCTTGTACAGATACTCAAATGGCTCACCCTGCACCGATAGTCAAATAGCTCACCTTGTATAAATAGTCGAACAGCTCACCTCGTACAGATAGTCAAATAGTTCACCTCGTACAGATAGTGAAACAGTTCACCTCGTACAGATAGTCAAACAGCTCACCTCGTATAGATAGTCAAACAGCTCCAGGATAGTTAGAATGCTGGCTCCAATGAACAGGCCCATCTGGCCTCCAATGTCACCTGCAATAGAGGCAATCATACACACCGTCATATACGATATTAGGAACACCTGTACACCAGCTTGTTAATGTAAATCTCTAATCAGCCAATCATGTGGCAGACATGAATGGGGAAGAAATGTGATCTAAGTGACTTTGACTGTGGAATGAGTGTTGGTGCCAGACAGAGTATCTCAGAAACTGCTGATCTCACAACAGTCTCTAGAGTTTACAAAGTATAACGTTTCTTGAATTATGTCTTGCACTTTCGCTTGTGTGGACTGCCTACCTATTACCGAACTCTGCTTGTCGACCAACCACGTGTCTGATGTCCCTTGACATTCCTGTTTGCTGGATTCTGGCCATTGCCTGCCTTGATCTACCAATTATTAGTCTGCACTTGGCTCCTCCGTCCTGCTTCCTGACAGTTACTCTGTTATCACAGATGGGCGCAAGTGTGGGTGAATGTGGGTGCAAGCTTTTGTTTTACCCCATTGATATGACACCTGATTGAACTATTCATATTCTGCAATCAAGATCTTGATCTGAGTGGTAATTGGTTGCGATACTCTAAGTGACAATCAGTTGTGATGCTCTGAGTGGTAATCAGTTGTGAGACTAAGTGATAATTGGTTATGATACTCCGAGTGATAATTGGCTGCGATACTCGAAGTGGAAACCAAAATCCGCATATACAGAACTGCACACTGCTAGCTTCCCGTTTCAAAAGTTACATTTGCAAGTATTGAGTCACATGTTCAGGAAAACCTCTTGACCCTACTTTCAAGTCAACACGCCCATGTTTCTGCACATTCTAATCAGGGGAGGTTATACCTCCTCTGAAATATCCGCCTCCTTTGGTTATCATACTCACTTTGTTTAGTACAGATCCTAGGGTGTTAACTCCAGGGACGTATAGGACATCCGGCTACCTAATCCTGTCCTGCATAAAGGTGCCCACACAATCCCTTGATTGAGAACAACTGAGAATTGAGTTTTACAGCAGACTGTCACAAAGGCACTTTACAGAGTAGCAAAAGGGCACACACGAGGCCTGAACCCCCAAATAGCAAGCACACAGGCTAAATAAACTCCCCAGTAGGAGAAAAAACATCAAACACAACTAAAGGTCTCAGGCTAACTATCTGGCTAAGTAAAAGTATAAGAAAAGAACCATTCAAACATAGCAAAAAGTGTTACTGAAAACTGATCAGAAATACTGGACGATGAATCCCAGAAAGAATACAAATGATTTACATCTGAATGTACATTTTCCACAGTAAAATGGACACGTGATGTGGTTATTGTGGTTATGAGTATATGAAATAAGAGTGCTGAGCACACAGCCTTACCCAGGAGCCCTGCGATCTCGTATGCTTTCTTCTGCTCGATGGTCTCGTAATTCAACGCTTCAAAGAAGATATCCAGCACAAGGATGTTATCCCTGAGATGAGAGAGAGAGAGGGTTTCACACACATGCATACACACACACACACACACATACACACAAATATACACACACATATACACATACACACACACATACACACACACACACAACACACACGCACGCACACACGACACACACACACACGCATTCACACACACACACACACACACACACGACACACATGCACACATGACACACACACATATACACAGACACACACACATACACACACATACACAGACACACACATACACACGCATGTACACATACACACACGGCACACACACACATACACACGCATACACACACGCATGTGCACATGCACACACACACACCCACATACACACACACACACACGCACACACACACACCGACAAACACACACACACACACACACACATACACACACACGTACACATACACACATGGCACACACACACATACACACACACACACACCCACATACAGACACACAGACGCGCACACACACACCCACATACACATACACACACACACGCACACACACACCCACATACACACACACACACAGTTTGCCATTTATTCTCGGGCAAAAGCGTCATATGCCACAGCTCGCATTAGTTCCTGATGTTCTCATGTTTATCAGTTGAATGAGGACACCTCACAAAGGTAGTAGATAACCCACTGGCCGATTTCTCATATGCCGGCCCTCACCCTTGAAATGTAAAAACAGGAATTATTCTAGCTGTTTTTTCTTTATCCAGCTGTATTCATGTCTGGGGAAAAGCAGATAGGGATTACAATAAAGCTCTTGGCATTGTAATTTTTTATATTCTCATTCTTTATATGTTCATGTTCTTATTTTTTTATATCCTTTTAGTTTCTGAATATCCGGTGAATCGCAGTGTATGTGAACTCTTTTGTCTTTTGTCTCCCCACAGATGTTTTTTTGTACCTGCTTTTTTCATCATTAAATTTTGATGAAAAAAAAGATTATTCTTAAATTGCAAAAAGAGATACCTTTAGCCTCAAAGCTATCATCAGACTTGAATTATAGATTATTATTAAGGGCTTCAATAAGAATTAAAGCTGCAAGTGGGGTGAGCTTTTGGGGTAGTATTTTAGGATTTTGGGCACATGCTCCAACCCAGCCTCCATGAATGAATTACAAATTTAAAATTCAATGCATCTTTCCCTGGAATTTGGACAACGGAACTAAGTCACTAAATTTCCAAACAAACTACTGTTGCAATTGATTCAGAGCTAAGCAGTACAGGAAAGCCTATATCTCAGCATCAACTCCAAATAAAATGAAACAGATCAATTAAATGCCCTGCCAAGTCAAACTATATTTTTATCTATTACTTCTTCAAACAAAGCTACGCTGGACTGTCCAATATTAAAGAAAGGGCATAGTAATTCAGCTGACTCAGGCTGTAATGTTCAAGAGCTTATGAATAATTTGTACCAAGATTTCTGAGCAAATTACTACAGGTTAATTGTCCTTTTACATGTAAATCATTGGTTGGCACATTTCCAATCTCTGTGACCTTGTAGTTGGGTATTTCTTATGAAGCCTTCTGTGTGTTGTCTTTGCAACACCAATGACATATTACAGTGCTGGTGGAGTGAAGAAGGAAAAGTCACCATTAACACTTATAACACAGATTGTGGTGTGGCCAAGATACCCTACTCACAATTTTTATGTAAACATGTAAATGTTGGCCTATGAGTAATCCACACTGTGGATTTCCATCACATACAATGATAAATATTTACAACAGAAAAACTGTAGTACTACTATTGTGTTACGGATTTTTGCCAATAATTTTTTGCGATCACAGTGTAGAGAATATTTCATATGACACAATCAGACCAAATGTCAGAATGCGGAAGAAATGTGATCTAAATTACTTTGACCATGGAATGATTGTTGGTGCCAGATAGGGTGGTTTGAGTATCTCAGAAACTGCTGATCTCCTGGGATTTTCATGCATAACAGTCTCTAGATTTTGCAATAAAACAAAAAGGAATCCAGTGAACAGCAGTTCTGCAGACAGAAACGCCTTGTTAATGAGAGACGTCAGAGGAGAATGGCCAGACTGGTCAAAGCTGGCAGGAAGATGACAGTAACGCAAATAACCACACATTAAAACAGTAGTATGCAGAAGAGCATCTCTGAACACACAACGCATCATAACTCTAAGTGGATAGACTACAGCAGCAGAAGACCAATAAGTATAAAAAATAAGTCTAATAAAATTGCTCACTGAGTGTATGTCTTATGTCTTATGTTTCTAGCAGTATTCTGGTAGTAGCATCATATTTTTTCATACATACTCTAAATGTTACTTCTCTACAAACACATGACAGTATTTTGTATGTAAAATAGATATAGCCTATTGTTGTATTTTTATTTACTATTGCTGAAGTGAATTATACAACCATGCAAGAATACTATATGAAGTAATATTGCAGCACTAATGACTGATCTTGCCATTAGAACATAAAAAACACTACATGATTATTTTGCACCCAACATTCCACATGTTCAAACAACAAGCAATGAATAACAGTGGGGTGCAAAAATTTGGGCACCCCTAGTTTAAATGTCTGTTACAATGAATCTGAAATCGAAGATCGAAAGCAAACCTGAACTGTAAAGTTAAGATTAAGTTAAACATGAGCCAAGATTGCTTTTTATTTTCATTATTTTACATCATATAAAACATAT